>NC_064412.1:52515000-52732500 GCF_023375975.1 Astyanax mexicanus | reverse complement strand
TATATATATACACACACAAACACATCTCACACATAAATACATAAACACATGGAGTGTCAGCAGCCCTATAGACATCTAGCTGGGATGCACATCAGTTCCGTTTCAAATAGCTTGAATGTTTGACTGGATTATCAAAGCCTTTATTGAAATTGTGTTGATGTGAGCTGTTATGTTGTGAACGGGAATGTGTATGGACACACACGTCGCACGTATTTAACATCAGTTTTCTGCTTAATAAAGCAATAATCCTTTCAAGGTCATGTGTTCATCTGTTACAGTATGATCACTTCTGTTGCTTTCACACTTTTCACCACTTTTTCTACATGCATGACCTAAGCAATTATATTTAAGAACAGATAAAAATAGATAGTCAATAGTCAAGAGTGGCTAAAATTAAAAAGGGATTATGTATGTATGCACCCCAACATTGGAGATTTTAGTAGGCATACACAATTTTATTAATATCTTATCTATTTATTAAGATTATAGATGTATAGATGTAACCACGTAGAGGAATGAGTCAATGAATCACCAACACACCAGGAGGATGAAGACTAGAACATACATCCTCTGATACATGTGAAGTTAGCCACCGCCTATTTTCAAATTGCCAGCGCATTTGGAGGAAAATGCAGCGACTCGGTTCCGATACATCAGCTCACAGATGCAGCCTTGTACTGATCAACATCACCCTAGGAGTGATGAAGGGAGAAAGTGCCATCAACTGTACCCACCCAGAGAGAGAGCAAGGCCAGTTGTGTTCTCTCAGGGCTCTAGCAGCTGACGGCAAGCTGCATGACTGGGATTCGAACCAGCGATCTCCTGATCAAAGTTGCAGTGTGTTGCAGTATGATCACTCGTGTTGCTTTCACACTTTTCACCACTTTTTCTACATGCCTGACGTTAGCATTTATATTTAAGAGCAGATGAAGATAGTCAAGAGTCAAGAGTGGCTAAAATTAAAAAGGGATTATGTATGTATGCACCCCAACATTGGAGATTTTAGTAGGCATACACAATTGTATTAATATCTTAAAGATTATAGATGTATAGATGTAACCACGTAGAGGAATGAGTCAATGATTCACTGCCTAATCACTTGTGATGCACCAGGACACCAGGAGGATGAATACTAGCACATGCCTCCTCTGATACATGTGAAATTAGCCACCGCCTATTTTCAAATTGCCAGCGCGTTTGGAGGAAAGCACAGTGACTTGGTTCTAATACATCAGCTCACAGATGCAGCCTTGTACTGATCAACATCACCCTAGGAGTGATGAGGGGAGAAAGTGCCATCTACTGTACCCACCCAGAGAGAGAGCAAGGCCAGTTGTGTTCTCTCAGGACTCCAGCAGCTGATGGCAAGCTGCATGACTGGGATTCGAACCAGCGATCGCCTGATCGTAGTTGCAGTGTGTTGCAGTATGACTACTTGCATTGCTTTCACACTTTTTACCACTTTTTCTACATGTACGTATGACGCTACCATTTTGATTTGAGAGCAGATGAAGATTGTAAAGATAGAAAAATAAAAAAATATATATAAAATATGCATAAAAAATGCAGTGAAACTTTCAGATAGCTTTTAAAATTTGTTTACTTCAAAATGCAGAAATAAATTATAATTCAGGCCAGCTGTTGGTGTGGTGAAGTGGATAACCCAACATCATGTGAGAGACTGCGGTTCAATTCCTGGTCTGGGTGACTATACTGCTTTACACCAATAAGAGTCCTTGGACCCACTTCACCTCTGTAACAGGAATAACCTTGTAAGTCACTCTAAAATAAGAGTATCAGCTAAATGCCATAAATATAAATATAAATACATTTAAATGTTAAATATCAGGTAGGCTGATTTGAATTTATTGATTTGAAATTTCTAAAATAAAAGTCAAACATAAGTTATTTGCCACCTCAAGTTAAAAACACACACAACAATTATTGTTAAAATTATATTTTAAGAATTCTACATTTAAATATGTCGGGATAATTCAAAGTCAATAATGAAAATATAAGTTTCAAGTACTTATTTAGCTTTTAAATTCTATATACCTCCAGTTTGAATATTGCTGCTCTATACTCTATAATGTTTTTGGCCCGTGTTCATTTCCTGGTATTCTAATATAGATTTGTCTGGTCTGTTGTCGTCTGCAGTCTGTCTGCAGTTGACCCCGGTCTGTGACCACAGCTATGAGTGTAGGATTGCCCTTAATAAAGCTGCTCAGCAGATGTAACCCACCCCCTCGTCTCACACGCAACAGCATTACACGCTTACGTCACTCCACCACTGGGAATCCCTTCAGCAGCCGATACATCCTGATAGATGGCCTATCTATTGATCAGCAGCCTCATAAATACTTCAGGGAAATCGATTTTTCTCAGGCCAAAGTTCACTCACTATTGGTGGGGCTACAGCTGACTTACAAAATATTTTTTTTTAGTGTGAAAGAAGTGAGTTTTGGGTTTATTTTGAATATTTTGTCTCTCTGTACAGGGATAGCTTGGTAAAAAAAAAAAAAAAAAAAAAACACAATTTCATGTTTTATTGAGTGGTCGTTTGTCTAATTAATTATGAAAGTAATACATATATCTCTGCAAATTCATCTTAATTTTATTTAATCCTAACCCCAATTCTATTTCCAAACATAACTCTAACCCAAACACTATAAATGCTTATTACTATCCCAACCCAACCCAATCTCAACCCAAAACTTCCTTACCCTGGCTCAAATCCTGATCCTTATTTTGAACTCAATCTAATGCCTAACCCAAACCCTGGCCCTAATCCTAAATTTAACTTTAATCCAAACCCTAACCCTAATTTGCGCTGACTTTAACATCAATCCAAAATCTAACCCTAACTCTAATCCTGGCCCTAATCCTTATCTTAAATTCTAACCCTGGTTTTAATCCAAAACTTTATCCTGGCCCTAACCTAAACATCAACACCCAAAGCTAAGCCTAACTTTGATCCTGGCCCTAATCCCAACCTTAGGCTCAACCCTAGTTCTAGCTTTGTCTCTAATTCAAACCCTAAAATTAATGTTAACCTAAAATCAACATAGTTTGGTTTCAATCTTGAGCCTAAACCCTGGCTCTTAAATACAACCCCTAACCCCAATCACGTCTATGGCCCTAATAAACCTTAAAATCAACCCAAACTCTAACCCCAACCCTAATTACCCTTAAATTCAACCCAAATTCTAACCCTGGTTGTAATCCAAACCATTACCCTAAGATTAACACAACAATTTCAACCTAATCCTGAGCCTAAACTTGATCCTAAACCTAAGCTCCACCCAAAACCTTAGCCCTTGCTCTATAAAGAACTGTTTGCAGTTCATATGCTGCACTTTAGTTTTGTAGTATTTTTTTGTTACTTTTTGTAAAAAATATATGTTTAATATATTTAATATATATATTACTAGAAAATGTAGAACGTTTATACAAAATCAGGGTCTTGGTAAGTTATAGATATTTTTGATTTATTTCTTTGCTTCTACTGAATTTATGAAACTGCTATGTAAATAAAACTGCTAAATAAAACTTCAATACGTATTTTGTTCTAGCAGAATTTTCTTGAAATAATAATAAAAAAATATATATGGTTATGACGTAACACTTCAAAATATTGTGATATTATTGTTGGGCCATATCGCACACCCCTCCCCTGACAGGGCAACTAAAGTAGTAGTAAACTCTTTTTTAATGTCGTATTGAATTAGGAAGAAGTATTGAATGAGCAGGTGTCCCAATACTTTTGTCCATAATGAAACTCCTAAGCACTGTGTTCAGGATCACGGCAAATGACAGCTGTGGGCATTTGTGTTAGAGCTGTGGAGAGAGAGAGAGAGAGGGTGTGTGTATATGTGTGTGTGTGTGTGTGTGTGTGCGTGTGAGACGCGAAGGCCAGTCCGGGTGCAGTTCCTGCGTCCCATTTCAAACACCGCGGCACACACTCGTGCCTCAGTTTCTCACTTTGCTGTAATTGAATGTCACTTGCTTTCTGAAACGCTGTAAGTTCTGTAATCAGGTCATTTGCATTGCGCTGAGATCGGCTGACCTTTTGCTTTTGCCAATAATTACAGCGGAGATCATGTCAGAGCGCGGCTGAGGCGGAGCTCAGAGATGCTGCAGGAAAAGGTTAGCGCTGAGCTTATTTCTGGAGCCATGAAACGATGAAATGTCATAAGAGTTTCCTGAAGAGCGGCCGGACTTAGCGGTGGACAGTGACGGGCAGTGGACAATTATTCCAACTAAAAAAGACGAGATCTGCAGCGGGATTTAACTTTAAACGAGCGTGAGTGTGTAAGAGACTCTCAGTGGGAGGAGGGGCTTGAGTGTGTGTGTGTACATTAGCTATACTGTAGAAGGAGGGTGGATAATAATTACAGTTTTTTTTTGTATTATTATTCTTTCAATTTCCGTTTGAATTATTTAATTCAGTAGCTGTTCTGGACAATGTGTTAAAAAGTCATGAAGAAATGAGCCAATAGAAATGTAAAGATTTTTTTTTCTTTGTGGGACATTGGAAAAATACTTCTATTTATATTATTAATATTATATTATATTAGTACTATTTTTGTTTACTAATTTTTGGGAAAAAAGTTAACAAAATTAGATTATTGCACATTATATATGTTTAGTTTTCCCCATATTGTTTCAGTTAAATCTAACAATTTAATAGAAATTATGCTCTTAAAAAAAAACAAAAAAAAAAAACATAATTAAATAAGAATTTTTATTTATTTTATATATTTTTTTTATTTTAATTTAATGAATTACCCCTGGTGTAGCACCATTTTGAAATTGACCATGTTTAATCACCAAAACGTATAACTCATCAAAATGAGAAATAAATGAATAAATAAATAAATAAATAAATCACATCATAGACTCATTTATCTTAATTATGACTAAATTAATTGATCTGGTTGCGTATTGATAGATGATCTGATTTAATTTAGCTTGAACCCCTAAACCTTGTTAAATACGTTTATAATTCAGTTATATTTTAATAATCCTCATAGGCTTGTAAATGTCCTGAATATTCATGCAAATTAGCTGTTGACATGCCACATGTTATGGGACATGAGACTAGCAGTAAAAGCCTGTTTTCGTTTGTCTGTTTGTATGGACAATTCTACCCAGAATCCTCCGGGCTTGATCATAATTCACGTTGCCTTGCCATGAGCATGCTGACCAGTGTTCAACCTCACTCACAAGATAACAACTTACAACTTATACAGCTTCCTAGGACCCGAACTCTTGCATGGCATGCTTTATTTGTTTTTTATTTATCTTTGTTATTTGGGCTAATTGGCACCTGATTGGTGTAAAAACAAAGAATGATCTTTTTACATGATGCAGTTTCTGAGAAAAATAATGTCCACATATGAGGACTTTAGGTTTATATTTCGTTAGAACACATTGAAGTCAGAATATATTTATTAAACATTTATTTTGTGCCTAAACACAAAAAAAGCAGCATTTTTGCAAAACAAAAATAGGAATATCAGTTGAAATCCTTTGAGCAATATGACTCATTTTGAAGCGCTGATTCAACACAAAGTAAAAAAACAAACATTTACTATATTTACTGTAAACTTTAACATGTTAAACTCTTCTGACACCACTAGGTGACAGTATATCGGCCTCATACGAGGACACCAGGCCTTTGTAGAGCAAAATTAAGTGTTGTGGCATAGACAACCCAAAATGTGATGTGCACACATGTGGATGCAAGGTCCTGGGAGGTTAAGCATGCTTCATAAGCTGCCCCATGACTTTTGGCATTTTAGTATACACAGTATTTCATATATTTACGTGTGAAATGACTTCAAAGTAGTCCTCAATAGATAATTAATATAATTATGTAGAATTAGACTTTACAGCTATTGTACAGCCACAACAATACCACAGAATTCAGCGCCCCACACACACACACACTCATACACCAGCAAACAGGGCAGTGAGAACACACACCCAGAGCAGTGGGCAGCACCTCGGCGCTCTGGGAGCAATTGGGGTGTAAGGTGTGCTGAAGGGCAGCTCAGTCATGAATGCTGAGGAGGAGAAAGTGCTGTTCCTTCACTGCGCCGTTAAACTCAGACTGATAACCAGTTAGTTTATGGGAAAACGCAGGTTTAACGACCATTTCCACTGCAAGGATGTTGCCATGGATGTTACGATAGGAAATGTACAGCCAGAAACGCCATCAACTGACCTCCAGACAGTTTATAGCTTTAGCCCAACACTCTTCTGGGAGCTGTGAACAGTGACAGAGCACCACTCATGCAGGTGGAATGACAGACTTGACAAGAAAACGTGTTTAAAGTAGTGCTGCCAATGCTGTAACATGCTAAATTTATTTTATATTTATTAATAATCATTTTTAAACCATGTAAATAATTAAATAAACTGCTTATAAAGCTATATTACTTTTTTTAGCAGTTTTATTTAGCAATATAAACACATCGTTACTACTGTCAACTTTAGAAGGCAGCTAGATTACTTTTTATTCATGCTGAAATATGGATTAAATCTGATAACTAACTCTCACTCTCTTACATCACTTTTCCTCAAACATACAGAAGCATTCATTTCCTCCATTTCCAGGTTTCTGTTTTTTTTACAGTCTGAAACTTAATGAGAATCTTTTCTTCTCTTTTTTTTTTCTTTCTTAATTTGCGTCAATGTTATTTTGCATCGACTTTTTTTTACTCAACAGGTGATTGAATTGAACTTAGTTCACAAAGGACAACTTGTGCTCAAAGTTAAAAAGAGACAATTAAACAAACATAATTAGATATAAATAAAACCCATTGTGCTGATTTGAAGTTTTCTTTTTTTTTTTTTTTTTTTTTACAAAGAATTCCATTAACCTCCCGAGACCTGGACTTTTTCTTGGTGTGCAATTTATCCTTCATCATTTGGAATGGTTATTAGGACCCAATATGTATAAATATTGACAAAAAAAGTTTGTCTTTGTACAGAAATTCATTTTTTGCAACAAAAAAAAATGTCCTTATATGGGGACAGTAGTTTATTTTAACATTTAAAAATGGTCCATGACCAAATGAATCGAAAAACTATATTATAGCTTTTTACGAGTAGGTAAAGAAACTAGTTTTAAACATAAAATTAGATTAATAATATTTTTTACATGTCCAATGTTTTTGTCTCGTCTGGCTGTAGAAACTCTTGACTGGGATTCCCACCACCATTTTTTTCAATCAATTAAGTGTAATAATCATGTGACCACTAGGCAGTACATGCAGTGTTTTCAAGGCCAAAGGGTCAAAGTTTAAATACAATTAAGTTTCATAGTGCAGAGATGCAGAAATTTAATGTCCACTTACAGTGCCCTCCATAATTATTGGCACCCCTGGTTAAGATGTGTTCTTTAGCTTCTCATAAATTGAGTTTTGTTCAAAATAATATAGGACCACGATGGGAAAAAAAAGTTAAGTCCAACCTTTAACTCAAGTAAGTTTTAAGGGGTAAATAAAATCCCTGACTAAGAAATAATTATTCTTCATAAAAACACCTGTTCCACAATTATTGGCACCCCTAACAATTCTTAGGAAATAAATGTAATAAAAGTATTTCTGTCACTTAACATCAGGGGTGCTAATAATTGTGGCACACATGATTTGATGTTAAATAATTATTTCTTAATGTGGGATTTTTTTCCTACTGAATAAATTCACTTGAGTTAAAGGTTGTATTTTACTCTTTTTTCCATCGTGGTCCTATATTATTTTGAACAAAACTCAATTTATGAGAAGCTAAAGAACACATCTTAACCAGGGGTGCCAATAATTATGGAGGGCACTGTATAAGGATTGAGGGTCTTAAGAGGTTAATAAAAGTTTTTACATAAAACAATTTACATCATTTTGTCCAAAACCGGTGATACTGTGAGTAGCATATTAGCTTGTGGCTAGAACATTAGATTAAAATTATCTAATAATTGATAACTTTAACATTAATACAAAGCATTTCTCAGACACTCCTCATATTCATTGTAAAAAAAATATGCATACCATATATATACGAGTATTGGGAGACCTGCTTAGTCACTGTTCAATTTGAGACTGAACATATGAACATTTGTTTTGGGAGCATTGCTGTGGGGATTTGATTGAATCCATTGACAAGAGCATTGGTGAAGTCAGGGTGTTGGATGATCACCATCTCACCTCATATTCCTATCTCCCTAAATCCCATAAGTATTGGATGGTGCTGCACTGCTACTCCGCTACACAGCTCAATACCCTTCAATTGCAAACCTAGCATTAGCCAATAAGTTCATGTTTTTTTTTTTTTTTTATACTGTATATCTTCTTCGTAAAGTCCTATTCTATTGGGTATACATCTCTATATAGGGACTAGACAAGCTGTGTGTGCATCATCAATGAGTGCTATAACTTCTAGTAGCTGAATGTTGCATTTATTAAGACACATATATCACATTGATATCTTTGCAATGTTATAAATTGCGGTACCACTTTAACATAAGACTACCTTTATAAAGGGTTTATAAATTGTTTACAATTAGTTTATTAATAGTTAATAACTAGGTTGTAAATGCCTTATAACACATACATAGAAAGGGCAAAAATATAGATGGCTGTGGGTTCACTATTTGACAAACAACAGGTCATTGTTTCCCTTTCTACGTATGTGTTATAACTGATTATTATTATATAGTTATATGTTTTTTAAGGCATTTACAACCTAATTAGTAACCATTAATGAGCTAATTGTAAACAATTTATAAACCCTTTATAAAGGTAGTCTTATTTTAAAGTGGTACCTAAATTGTTAATGTAAATCTCTCTCTTTCTCTCTTCTCTTTTCAGTCTCAGCGGCGCGTCACGTTTCACCTGCCGGACGGCTCTCAGGAGAGCTGCAGTGACAGTGGATTGGGGGAGCATGAGCCGGTGGGCGGTGGCCCCCTACTGACACACCCACTCCCTCTGGTGCAGCCGCAGGACGACTTCTACGAACAGGCCTCTCCGGACAAGAGGACCGAAGCCGACGGCAACTCTGACCCCAACTCCGGTGAGTCATTTTTAGCTGAGTTTTTTTTTTTTTTTTTCAATTGAAAAGGGGGCGTGGTCTAATGGTTGGCAGTGCATTAGGAAATGGGAAATGGGGTGTGGTGTGGTTGAGTATGGTGGGGTGGAGTATTTGTTTATGTAAGCTTGAGTTGTTGGATGCTCTTGTCAACCATCATGGTGGCAAGGTGGCTTAGTGGTTATCATGTTCACTTCCCTGCATTGGGTCTTGGGTTCAAGTCCTTATCTGGTTGGAAATGTTATGTTCTCCTTTGGAGTTATGAGTGGAAAGAGCGCCATCTACCCACCCAAAGAGAGATAAAAAGGCCAATTTTGCACTTTTGCACTCTCAGGGCTCCAACAGCTAATGGCAAGCTGCATGACCGGGATTTGAACCAGCAATCTCTCGACCATAGTGGCAGTACTTAAGACCGCTGGACCACTAGCCACTGGGAAAAAGATAATTTTAAAAGCAGAGGAAAGCTGGGTTTGGTTGAAAGATTAAATGATATAGTTGATATAGAGTCTCCTAGTAGAACTTTACTTCTTTTAACGTGTTTAGTTGATAACTGCAGCGTGAAATTAAAACTAACCAGAATAAATGACTTTAATGCAACACATTAACCTTGGCTTAGACTTTCAGGAGTAAAGACACTCTTACTTGGTGATTGCTGAAGGCATGTAACTACAGTGTAACTACTGATGAAGTACACATTGTTACAGATTAACTACAAAGGAACAGGTTATGTAATTACACATGTGTATTAAGGTTAATTTTGACTTGTGTAAGTACACATGTGTACTAGGGGGAGTGTACTTACACATGTAATAGAGCAAGTGTACTTACACATGTGTAACAACATGTGTGTACTCAATCAGCCCTAATTACATACTACACAATAGCTGTTGGATAAGTTTATACTCAACTTATCACACACACTATTACATATATGTACGTACACACACATTGTTACACATGTGTAAGTACACTTGCTCTATAACTTGTGTAAGGACACTCACCCTGGTACACATGTGTATTTACACAAGTCAAAATGAACATTAAGACACATGTGTAATTACATAACCTGTACCTCTGTAGTTAATCGGTAACAATGTGTACTTCATCAGTAGTTACTCTGTAGTTACGTGGATTGTTACCGTGTAACTACATAGTACTAAGGGACACTTACTCTAAAGTGGGACCCACTCAACTGCTTTTAGAAAAACTAAAAAAAAAATGTTTAAAATAACTTTTTTTATGGTGTAAATTATTATTTGTCATAATTCTGATTCATACGAAAGCAGCATATTTCAGTCACAAAACCATAATTGGAAAGAAAGTGGTTAAAATGTTTTTTTTTTTTCCTGGTGTATTTTTGTCCTCCTTGTTGCTGCTTCTGTCTGGAGCATGTGTTCATTGTGTCTCTGTCCATACAGCCATTCTGAGGAGCCGTGCAAAAAAGCTCCTCTCTGATTGGCCCAGGCTGTCTGAATGTGTTCCAGATCATGTGGTAGTGACTGATTCTGAGACACGGTCTAAATCCCCCAATCTTTAGCAGCGCCCGCACACCTGCTTTGTCTCAGCTCGATGAATAAATGAAATCCAATAACACAGGAGAGAAAGAGAGAGAGGAATGAGCTGGAGAGAGAGAAAGGGAAAGAGAGAGAGAGAGAGAGAGAGAGAGAGAGAGAGAGAGAGGGAAAGGGAATTAGGGTGGGAGGGAGCTCTAAGTGAGAGGCATGAAAATGGTACTGTGTGATATGTGCAGTGTTGGCACTCTGTGCAGTAATTGTTTGTTTGTTGCCTGTTGCCATGTGGCAAAGGATCAACTGCATTTCATCCGTTTCAAGTTGTTGCACACTGAGTTGCCAGATTATTAGGACCACCTACCACATACAGGTGACTTTTTCAGACCATATTCTACATATTAATGCATTTATCTGACAACTTCTGCCCTGTTCAGAGTTTTCAGGACACCTATACATTTATTGTTTCTCCTGAAACCAACCCAGCTTTTATTGTCATTAAATCTGTACAGGTACACAGTGTAGTGAAATCACCTTCCTCCGGAAACATGGTGCAACATGGAACAACAATACAATAGACAAACAAGTGCAAAAGTGTAATGCATGTTCAACATAGAGCTATAACACTAGAATTAATGCAATAAATAAAAAAGACAAGACAATTTAACAGCCTGGAGAGTGCAGTACAGTTCAGGTACATTTCTGGCACACAGGTGCTGACTGATTAAAACCCTGACAGCAGTCGACCATCAGATGTTCATTGCTATCCTGGCAATGCAGGTGCATCAAAGCCGACTTTTACATTAACAATATACAGAATACTAAATAAAGTAATATTGCTGTTCCCATAAATCACCTGCTCACGCACCTTCACAGCACCAACAAGCAGGTCAGTCACCTGACTCTTAAAAGGAATGATAACTGACTTGCTGATTGGGTAATTACATGCTATGCACAAAACACACCCATTATTATTTAAGAGAATTAGTATATATTAGCCTTTTCTGTGTGTTTTGAGCAATGCAAGGTGTACTTTTCCTGTCGTTACGATAACAAATACATACTGACATGTTCTAAATCACACTGCATAGTGTTCGGTTTGCTAAAACAGGGCCCCTAGTCTGAGTTACAGGGGTTCAATGCCACTTCTACACAGTGAAATTGTAGTTATTTCCAATAGAATTACCAATATGTACTGGTACCTGATACTGGTCACCTGGGTTTAAAATACAGATTCTTTCAAAAATAAAAATTCACCAACTGCTAAAACCAACCCAGTTTTTGATAATATGACTTTTTTACTACAATACATGACTAATTATTAAGTAATTCTATAATTATTAAACCTTTACATGTGCAAAAAGCTACAAATAACGTGACATTAAATGCATCAGTCTCTTGCTTCCACTTCTTTCTCAGCTGTGGCCTAGGTCCCACTTTATAATAAGTGTCCTTAAGTACTATGTAGTTACACAGTAACAATCCATGTAACTACAGTGTAACTACTGATGAAGTACACATTGTTACAGATTAACTACAGAAATACAGGTTATGTAATTATACATGTGTACTTACACATGTGTAATAGTATGTGTGATAAGTTGAGGATAAACTTATCCAACAGCTATTGTGTAGTATGTAATTAGGGCTGATTGAGTACACACATTGTTACACATGTGTAAGTACACTTGCTCTATTACTTGTGTAAGTACACTCCCCCTAGTACACATGTGTACTTACACAAGTCAAAATTAACCTTAACACACATGTGTAATTACATAACCTGTACCTCTGTAGTTAATCTGTAACAATGTGTACTTCATCAGTAGTTACACTGTAGTTGTGTAACTACTGGATTGTTACCGTGTAACTACATAGGGACACTTATTATAAAGTGGGACAGTGGCCTATTTTTTAGACAACCATTTAGATAATTTAGATAATTTAATCAACTTTTCCATTAAACCTTTTGCATTTTTCTTTTGTGATTTTAGTGATTTTTAAGCATAAAAAAATGCCGCCCACGCACTTTCCACCCACCGGCAAGTCCAGTTCAGCTGGAAACGCGCCAAGAACGTGTTTCTTCACCTTGAACAAAGTGAGTCAGATATAAATACTAGATTGATGGAGCTGTGTTTGATCAGTTAATAATCCAGAGCGCTGCGTGAGGTCACTTTTTTTTTTTCTTTCTTCCTTAAGTGCTCGCTACGTATGGAGAGGTGTGAGTATTTATGCACCAATCACATCTCTCTCCTGCTACTCTGCCTCTCGAGCATTTTTTGGTCTCAACACCTATTTGATTTATTTAGAGATGATTTCCCTGTTGAGCTCTCGCACGCCAGAGATTTGAGGGAGATTTTTTTATATACATATATATATATATACGTATATATATATATATATATATATATATATATATATATATATATATATATATATATATATATATATACGTATATATATATATATATATATATATATATATATATATATATATATATATATATATACGTATATATATATATATATATATATATATATATATTTTTTTTTTTTTTTTTTTTTCAGTGAGAGCACTCCTGTGACCTACTTTACCCTCCCCATCACACATACTTTAGACCTGAACGAGATACTGCTTCCCCAAGGTCACAACTAGCTGTTTATGTGTTTGTGTTTGAGTGAGATGAATATATGTAGATTCCAGTGGCGTGCAGTGAATATAGTGGGTCCCCCTTCTGCAACCACTCCCCCATGCCCCCCCACCCTGCCGCCGGCCGACCGACACATGGATAAATATTACAATAACTACATATTCCATGTCTTGACTTAGTTATATTAACTTAATACACATCAATAGCCCCCAAATACAACAGCTACAAACTACAAAAGTATACAATAGACCCAATAGAACAATACATGTTTAATTTGCCTACAAGTACAACCGTTCAACAAAGATCACTCATTAGTATGTCTAATACAATACACCAGAGCAGCCAAAACATTAAGTACACACAAAAACTCACCAGTCAGGTGGCCTATTATTGTGAATTAGTTGCACATTGAAGGACAGCCTTTAAAAAAAAGGCTTTTTAATATGATGACACACAATATCTGTCTGATTTGCAGCCGCAGTTCTATGATAGTGATATGAACTGAAATAATCCAGGAAGTGAGAAGGGGTAAGACAGTCATGGCCCCGCCCCCGGAGTGAAAATCATGAATTTTGATTGGTTAGACTGTCCTTTGACTTTGCTAATAGATTTATTACTACACCCTTCTCAAAATCAGGAGAAGGGGCACGCAGTCACAAGGGCAGAAGCCATTTTAAAAAGCTTTGATTGGTTAAAACCGCTGTCAGTCAGAGTCCTGTAGCAACTAAAAAAAAAAAAAAAACTCAGACTAATGCTTTGAATTATTATTTTTTTTTATTTTAGTTAATTTATAAAATAAATTCTTACATATTTCCTGATTAAAAAATATATCATTATTTACATGCATTTATCGTCACCCCTTCTCTGAGGGGTATAGCTTTGGAAAATTCATGCAATTTTTTTAAACAATTCAGTTATTTTTTTTATATGAATGTTATTGTTGTACCTGATACTAATTTACGCATACTATGTATTCTGCTTCCCTTAAATAAGGTTTAAGTGGTTTATATTGTACATACAGTTACAGGAAAAAAAAAAGCTTTTAGTTTGTGTACAGCTTTTTAATTATTCAGAACTTCTTTAAACTTTAAAATGGTTCTACACACTTGTGCATCTCATTTACAAAACAGATGCTTCTGTTGAAGAAAAAAATAGTTATTTTATGGAAGCTCTCCAAAGATCTGTTTTTTTTTTTTTTTTTTTTTTTTTTTTTAAGAATGCGTTCTGATCTGGACAAGTAACACTGTGGCTCACCAAATGCTTGCAGATGTAAAATCAGAGAAGAGTTTTAAAAGTAAAAAAGCATTCCAAAAGAATGATGTGTAGGTCAGGCCAGGTCAGGGATGTGAGCACCAAAAACAGAACAATCACCATAACAGCTGATGAACAGAGCAAAAGAGGGCAAAAAGACCAAATCAAAAACCAAGATAAACCCGGTCTAAGGGCATTATAACACTTGTAGTTTGTTTCTTTGTCCGAATCAGTTGATGAGTTTGTTTCCTTGGAGTGTTACCCACTAGGTTTGGTTTGTTTTCACACAGGCAAACACCTAAATGCACCAAAATGCATCCCAACAAACCACATGGGCACACGGTCTCCTCTGATTGGTCAGAGATGTCAAGAATATGAATATAGTGACATTATCAGCCGGTAATGCACTGTAACCGAAGCTTTCCATGTATTACTTCGCCACATACAGGTAACCCAGCAGTGATGCAGTGCTTACAAACCAAATACAAACCAAATGTGATCTCATTATACAACACTGGGAGCCACTGGATCCCATAGACACAGTTGAGAATCGCCATATTTCCAACAGTCGGCGCAGACAAAGACGTGGTCCCACAAATAAAAGCCCAGCGATTTAAAAATACATATTATACCCACATTATCAGGCACCAATATCAGGTTAGGAGTTGATATTATTACAAGTTATAGCACAAACCTCAGATGTATTATTGCTTAAGTAACTAATAATGTTAAACTGCTAACAATGCTAAGTTGGAACAATGCTAACAAGGCTAAGCTGGGACAATAAATGGTAGTGAAGCTAGGAGATAGCTTCCTGAATTCAAGCACACTCACTCATCTTCACATATCACAAGTCGTATATAATTACTGGTGCGTACTCTGGAATGTTGGAGATACTCCATAGTGTGTCTTAGTTCTGTGTTAAAAGTGGAATATGGAACAGCAGGGCACAGCTCAAGTGTCTCCTTTTAATTTGATGAGAGACGGTGGGAGAGTCATTTGCATAAGGTTGGTGATAATTGCTCTTTTTAATGGAATTGATGGTGGTGTACACACCAATTATGTACAAGCTCTTAAGCCTGGTAATTAATTAGCACACAAACCCAGCGGTGCCATGGAGACCAGCGCTTAATCAAATATTGTACACACTCAGAGGGGCCGTAGTGGACCCACATGGCAGCTTCGATTAGAGGTCACTGTCAGACAGGATGACCGAATCAGATTTGGTTTCTTTCCCATTAGAGCGCTTTTAGTGCTGCTTACGGGGGCGGCCGGGCGTATCATACATGTCAATTTAGAATTATCAAATCGATAGTCGAGCTGAAAATCTCATTCAAAAACTGGCCCTGACCCTCTGAAGATACAGGAAAGATCTTCTTGAGGGTACCGTATTTTTCAGACTATAGTACACACTTAAAATACTTTAAAATTCCCAAAAATCGACAGTTATCTGGTGCGCCTCATGTATTAATTCTACCAGTCTACCAGGTATCAAGGAGCAGTAAAGCTTAACTTAAGTAGTAGTACAGCCTTATAGGGGCGAGTTTTCAGTGAACTTTCTCCAGCACTAAGGCTGGGAGCAGCAGCATTAGCATTAGCCGCTAACCACAACTCTAGCTCTTTCTCCATTTAGAGATGAGTATATGGGACTGCAGTCTGAGTGTTTACTGTGTTAAAACAAGCTACGTGGGACAAACCACTAGCTGATAGTGCCCTGAATTACCGGAACTCTTTTTTGATTTTAATTAGTCCAGCGGTTAGCGGCTAACACTAAAAATACTGGAAATTTAAGCTTTAAACAATTTGAAAGAAATCTGCCTATAGACTGACATCCAGTGCTCATATGACTTTAAAAGAAAAAGACAGGAAAAATACAGTTTCTGATATGTTTGATGTTTAATGATTTTCTGTGACTTAAGTTAAAAGCCATTTTGAGGTCTCAAAAGTCTCAGCCCATCATGCTGTCATGCCTGACATCACACGCTCACACGATCACCTGTCTCTGCACACGGCACCTCCAGGAGGCCAATCACCAGAATATTGAATTCACCTGTGACCACAGTACATAAGACCCTTTAGCACACACACACTTGTTGCTGAGTATTGTTTGGTTTGTCCTGCTTTACAATGCATTACTTTCTTGTTCTGGATTGTTCTTGTTTATGACCATTTTTCTCTGGCATGTTATGGTGTGTTATTTGACCCTGCATACCTTGACAACTCTTTGTAATACTCATTTTCTATGGACTAGTCTATAGACAAGAGGCAACTACTGGAAATCAGGGTTAAAATCAGGCTATGTAGTCATGTAGTGTAACTCCAGCTTAAAATCTAAAACTGAACTAAATATTTATTTTGCCAAACTGTCACTTTAAGTGATGACATTTTAAAGAAAGCTAAAGAAGATCCTCCAATCAGATCGATTTCTTTCTATTCATTTTCAAAGCACAGAGTCTGATTCTGCCGGAAAAAGAAACTGAGCTGAAGTCTAGTTCAGCAGCGTCACGTCCGTCAGGTCGAAGCAAGGTGAGAGAGAAGGGAAGTTAATATAGAATCCACTTTCATGTCAGAAAATAATTAAGCATATAAAAAAGGTCCATCTCTGCCCAGATAGGCCGTCAAAGTGCCGGCGCAAAGTTTATTTCTCTGAAGTTAAATACTGAGGAGCTTTGAAGTCTGACTCCAGACTCGGTGTAGCTTTCAGCTTTCAGTTATTAGCTGAACCTGATTTAATTATTTAATCAGCCCGTATACAGCAGCCACATTGGCTGGGCTTTAAAGAGACACATCGAGTGTCCTCACTTTGATTAGTCGTAATTAACAGTAAGGTGCCAGGGCTGAAATATCATGAGGGTCGAATTAAAGCAAGCGCTGGCGTGGGTAACAGCTCCACTTACACTTAGAGTATATATTTAACAAGAAACTACAGTATCATATACCTAATCATATTCACTGTATGGGCAAATGTATTGGGGACGCCTGTACAAAGATTTGTGTGACTTCGTAATGAGCTGAAAACTTCTGTATGCATGAAAAAAAATCCATTCACATGTGTTGCTAAAATATTCAATAGAATATACAAGGGGTTGGACAATGAAACTGAAACACCTGTCATTTTAGTGTGTGTTAGTGAGGTTTAATGGCCAAATTAGACCAGCCTGGTGCCCAATCTTTATTAATTGCACATTATTGCACCAGTAAGAGCAGAGTGTGAAGGTTCAATTAGCAGGGTAAGAGCACAGTTTTACTCAAAATATTGCAATGCACACAACATTATGGGTGACATACCAGAGTTCCAAAGAGGACAAATAGTTGGTGCACGTCTTGCTGGCGCATCTGTGACCAAGACAGCAAGTCTTTGTGATGTATCAAGAGCCACGGTATCCAGGGTAATGTAAGCATACCACCAAGAAGGACCAACCACATCCAACAGGATTAACTGTGGACGCTGTAAGAGGAAGCTGTCTGAAAGGGATGTTCGGGTGCTAACCCGGGTTGTATCCAAAAAACATAAAACCACGGCTGAACAAATCACGGCAGAATTCAATGTGCACCTCAACTCCTGTATATGTTGCTATATAGTTTTGCTTAGTTTCTTCAATTCACTTTACTCTCAGTTTTGAGTTCTGCTGTAGTTCAATAAGTTCTCTTGACCTTGCGCTAGTTTCTTAAATGTTTTTTTTTTCCCTTTTCCGTGACGCATTGCCTTCAAACTCGAATTCTAATATATTGAGAACAAAAATCTTGGTTTTGTATTTGTTTCATTCCAGTCTTCTGTACTTTGGCATACTGCACCCTACATCTGTGTGCGTTCAGCTCCTCCAAGGCCAGTGAGAGGAAAGTAAGTTGGGTGAGAAGGTGCACAGAGAGAGAGAAGGCTGATTGTGAGGAATAGTGTGGAGCACACTCTTCTCTTCTTTTGACTGCGGCCCACAATGGCAGCGGCGGTAAGCGAGCGCGGATTGGGTTTTCATTTTCGCTTTAAGACATTTCTCTGCATTCTCGCGCCGAGGCATTGTGCTCGCCGCACAAATCTTTCAATGGCCGCGCGGCGCGCGCAGCTGATTCAGGAGGAAGTCTTTTGTAGAAACCGGCCTGGAGGATTAATTTGTCAACTCTGTATGATCTGCTCCAACCGCGAGCTCAGAGGAGGACTTGGTTTCTTTCTTTTCTTTTCTTTTCTCATTTCTTTTTTTTTATTTATTTATTTATTTTTTGACGATTAAATTAACCTTTTGATGTTGGCAGCATTTTCTTTGATTCCTTTCTCTTCATTTTTTGGTGTTTAGTGTTTACCGCTAGTCCGCTAGTCTGGAATTACAGATGTTTGTTAGCTCTCGCGCAATCGCAGTCATCACACGAGGAGAATGGTGGAACAGGAGAAGGAGAAAAGGCTTAAGTTTTGTGTTTGAACGCCGCTGACAGGCCTGTCGTTGTCAGTTTCCTGGAAGAGCTTAAAGAACCAAAGAGAAGCCGGGAATGTGAAGAGGCTCCGTTTGGGCTCGGCAGGAGATCCGGCGCGCTAAACGCTTCTATCTGCGCTTGCATGAGAGGTGTAAGCTTCAAACGAAACTTCTCTCAAACAAAACATTCCTCAGAGACGACGCGAGGCTGCTACCCTTCAGGTCGCCGGTTGTGAGAGCGTTATTTTTGGGGCTGCGCTTGAAAGCGCGCGCCGCCGATTCGCGCTCGCCACACGTCACCCTTGTTGTCGTCGTGCTTCTCGCCTGGAATTGTCCGCCTCGATGAAAAAAAAAAAAACTAACTAACCCCGCGCCGTTTCTCTCCCTGACGCGGCTTTTAGTATTAGCAGCCACCGCTGAGATTGAGTTTGCATTTAATTAAAAAGCATGCATATCAGCTAATTAAAATGCCTTTCATCACCAGGCATTAAGCAAGCAGGGTCTACATGCGCTGTGCATGGGTCAGTGCTTCGTGTTCCTTCTTCGTGTTCGACATATTATTATTGTCAGGAAATAAATAAGGCGACTTTGGATGTGAGCTCGTTTTTTTTTTCTTATTTTCTTTTTCTTTTTTGATTAATGCAGAACACAATCGTTCAACTATTGAAACCATAGACTGTGTATAGCTGGACAGAGCATCGTCTCTCAAAAAAAAGTGAAGCCACCACAGGTCAGGCGCCCCCTGCTGTTCGGTTGCAGAAAGCTGTGTAACCCCACCCATTACCATAGGTTTCAATGGCAAAACAGACAACTTTTAATCAAGTTTTTTTTGTTGTTTTTTTCTCCAATATGCTGTAATTCTACCTCCATTATTTAAATGCAGCAGCTAGTGTAACCTCTTCTTATATTGTTAAAAAGAATTCGTTTTTTAAAACGTTATTCAGCTCTATTCAAGAAGGTGTGGTTATTGGTGTGTAAAAGGGCTGGGTTACACCTATAGCCGGGGTGGGGACAATCACTGTATGTGCGGGACCATAGACTGTGTATAGCTCTGTGGAGGCAGCCGTCAGGTGGGCGGGGTTATTTAAATGAGTAGGCTGTCTCTCCACAGTCTTTCTCCCTCCTCTGGTCTCTACTGCGCTCCACAGACTCGGGCTTCAGGATCGCCAACATGGCGAAAGATTTTGGCCTTATTTTCATTGAATGAATGGGAACGGCGACACGGCGTCCATCTTTTTTTTCTACAGTCTCTGATTGAAACTGTTACAAACATGATGCCATTCTCCATTAATCATTATTATTATTATTATTATTATTATTATTATTATTATTATTATTATTATTATTATTATTATTATTATTATTATTATTATGTTTTATACAATTAGTATACATACCAAACACAAATGTACAAAAAAAAAAAAAAAAAAAAAAAAAAAGCTTCACGTTGTTGAAATGTTATCCTCCTTCGACGGGCCCTGAAATAATTAGCCGCATTAATCCCTCCACCAGTTGCTATGCAGCAAACACACACTTCACAACGACTTTAATTTATAATCTAATAACTTTGGGGTATAATTAGTGGGTATTCATTATTTAAATACTTCCCAATGAAGCCCACGTAGACTCGGCGCGGCAGCTTCTCTGTTAATTTGGAACGCGCCCGCAGCTATTTATTTATTGATATACATTTTAATACCTCAGGTTTGTGGTCTAGCTGGGGTCATTAATGATTAAGAAGCCAGAAGCTTCAGAAGTCCTTTTAGGGGTTTCTGGGTAACAGGCAGCGTCTGCAAATCACCCCGAGCCCAGACTCAGACAGACTCAGACAGACAAAAACAGAGCGCCGAGTAAAAGGGGCGGCTGCTGATGGAGGAGTTTAATTGGGTTGATGGTTGGAGTTTGGAGATCATCCACAAGTCATTACAGCACAGTTCCTATGCCATGCTGTCTTGTCGCACTGTTCCAACACCACTCCTGCACAGTTTTAGCACCGTTTCTGTTCAATTTCCGCACCATTCCTGGGCTGTTCCTACTACTGTGTAGTAATTGCCACACTATCTACACCCCATTCCAGCAAATTTCCTATACTATATTCACACCATTCCCACATTCTTCCCACATTATTTGCACATAATTCCTCAAGCACCGTTCCAGCCATATCTCGTCATACTTTATAGATAACTTCCACACCATCCACACACCATTCCAGCTCAACTCAGCTCTTACACTGTTCTAATACTTTCACACTGCCATTCCAATCCTGTTTCAATACAATTCCAGTACTGTTTCCATTAAAAACTCCAATACACTTTTTTTCCACATAACTGCCACAACTTTTCCAGCATTCCAGCACCATTTCAGCTCTGTTCCAGCAAAATTCCCAACATAATATAATGTATTTTTGTAAATTGCCGGCCGCCAAACAATTTTATTACAAATCCTACACCATTGCAACACAATTCCACATCCAACAACGGCACATTTCTTACACTATCCCAACAATATCCCAACCCATTTCCACACCGATCTTCAATACGTCAATAATTTTCCCATATAATGTTTACATCATCACAATGCTATTCCCACAATTCCAACACTATCAGCGCAATTCCTTATACTATTTACATACCATTCCAGTACTGTTTCTTTATCATTTGTAGATAATCAGAACTAGACATAGCTGCTACATCATTTCCACCTTTTTAACACTATCCAAGCAGCATTTAAGCACATTTACTATTTTATTTTAATGCCATCCAAGCACTATTCTCACACAATATCTTGTACATCATTGTCAATGCTATTTCCACACCATTTCAACACAATCATTGGTAGAGCATTGCCACATCAACCATTCCAGCACAAATGCTACACCATTACCACACTATTTCCCACACAATATCCATAAAATTGTCAGATTATTCTGCCACAATTTATATATAGTCATATATCAACATCATTCCCATACCATTCTGGCAAAATTTCCAATATTATTTCCACACCATTTCAAATGCCATTTCGCCACAATTCTTACACCATTCCATCACAACCTCAGAACATTTACAACACTCTCCTTGCATAATATCTACATCATTTTCATCATTTGCACTAGATTATAAGTTGCACTTTCAATGAACAGGTCTATTTCCATACGTATAATTAGCACCAGATTATAAAGTGCATTAAGTGAAACAAAATCATCAGATAAGTCAAACTTTATTTACTTTATTTTCAACATTATTCAGTTGTTTTGACGAACACTTAAACTTTATTATCACAAAAAATCCCATCATAAAACATTATTTTAATGTTGTACACTACTAAGGGTGCCTACATCAAAGTGAACAAGTGTGTCACCATGTTTTTTTTCTGATGTAATTAGTGTACGAATGCCCACATTGGACAAATAAGAGGTCATTTTACACCACTGGGAGTCACTGGATCATGTAGACAAAGTGCAGAAATGCTATGTCTCCTATAGGTGAGAAATTTCTGAGAAATGTAAAAGATTTTAAGTGCCCTTATAGTCTGACAAATACGGTACACTATTTTATAAGGCCCACACAATTGCCATACCATTCCTGTATCCTTCTCTTTCTGCTCCATTTAAATTTCCACACTATTTCAACACCAACCTCACACTCTTCCTTTGTCATTTCCACAGTAGTAGCCCTCAATTTCTTTACCCTCGCAACACCATTCCTACATTATTCCACTTCCATACCATACCCATACTAATGCATTGCAATGCCATATAAATTCCACATGGAATTCACATGGGATATCGTCCCTATTCCTCCACCACTCCTACATCTCATGCATCCTCTCACTACTTGAACTCCATCTTCATGCCAATACATCTCCGTTCCTGTATCATTTTCCTGTATCATGCTCCAGCGCTGAGTTCCCTGTATTCCCTGTATTCCCTCTATTCACTGTAGGTGGTCTAGGAGTGCCTTGTAAACGGTGGCAGTAAACAGCCTCCACTGGGGAGGTAATCACTGAGAAGTGTTCACTATAACTTGATTGTGTTACAGGAGTCCTATTAACTCATTAAATAAAACGCAGTACTTGATTTACTTGACTTGAATAGAAGAAAATCATCATATTATGACATGGTTTAATTATATAAGTATGCATCACAATTATTTTCAAATGCACTCTGAAGACACATACAAGTTTTTTTTATTTTTTTTTATTATATATAGGACTGGAATAAACACGATTATATATAGTTTGACAGGCTAACAAAGCATTAAATTAAATTGTATTATTTACCTATTATAACTGTATTGAATAACAAAATAACGAATAAAAATGAACAGAAATACAGAAAAAAACAGATATAATTCAGGTGTTTGAAAGTTTGAAAGTTATACCCGATGTGTTGTAGGAAGGTGGACGTCCAGTAGGCGGGTTTGGGGTCACTGCTCAACAGTTAGAGACGCTCTTTCTCTGTTTCAGTCTTTTGAAATACATTGTTTTGAAAATGTTAGGTTGTATGAGTGTGTAAGTACAGTAAAAACAGTACAAACCAAGCAAGAAAACAACTCTGTGAGTGCAGTGCTGCAGTTTTTAGAGGAGAAAATGGCAAGAGTCAGAGACAATGATACGCTCTGTGTGTTTGGTAATGGTGCTTTTGAAGAAAACAGGCTGGAATGGGATTATGGGGTTTAAAAAAGAGGGCATGAGGGGTTTTAACCCAAACTCAGCAACGATACAAACTTACAGGTAACAATAAGACACAGTTGAGTGCAGCCAGTGTAAAGGCTTGTCTGGCTTACATTAGAAACAGATCAGATGGGATATGAAATAACACATGATGTGTTTTCCATATCCACTAAAGATGGGCTTTTTTTTTTTAATACTGCATTTCCCTTTTAATGGGAAATCTCCCTTTAAATTGTTGTGTAGTCCAAGACTAAGCTTAATCCCTGCTGGAAAACTAACTGTATGGGCCCTATTTTAGCAATCTATAGCGCATCGGTCAATTGCGAATCACACAGCTGGATTTTGGGCGTGTCAATGTGTCTTTGGTATTGTGAGGATGCAAAAAAATATACGTACAAAAGGCATGTACTAATTTTCTTAATTAATCATGGGTGTGTTTTGAGCATAACATGAAATAAACCAATCAGTGCGCCAGTTGTCATTCCCTTTAAGAGTCAGGTGAGCTCTGACTTTGGCACATTCGTATCTTAACAACGAGGCGATTTGCGCATCTCAGCTGGTACGCCAGCAGCTTATTTAAAGGAACAGCATTGTTTTTTTTTATTTTTTCGTTTTTTTATTCTGTTTATTGTTAAGGTAAAAAGTCAGGTTTGCATGGTGTAGCACATCAATGTGTGTTTGTGTGTGTGTGTTTAACAAACTTGCGCAGGGTCTACGATATGTTCAAATGTATGTGGACACCCCTTCAAATAAAAAAAAAAAAACAACCTGGTACTTTATGCTGCACCATTGCTAGTCAACGTATGCATCCTAATGCCCACCATGCCTATAATACCAGCTCCATCCGATACTTTTGGGTTGAGGATGTGTTGAGGTGGTGATCATTCAACATCCTAGTTAAAAGGTGCCACAATACTTTTGATCATATAAGGTATATTTACATAGTTTTAGATGTTGCTTCACAAATTATATATTGTTAAAATATAAACCCTGGGATTTACACTGACATGCAAAAAAAGGCATGGGGAAGCTGTATAAAAGTTGATCATGTAGTGATACCTCAGACAATAGTTTGGAAGTGGTCATAAGTCCTATAAGTATAGGTTGTGAGGTGTTATCTTGTGAGTGAGGTGGAACACAGGTCAGTGTGCACAAAATCATGGACAAATAAATAATGGGAGTTGAAGTAAGGCCTGATAGATAGATAGATAGATAGATAGATAGATAGATAGATAGATAGATAGATAGATAGATAGATAGATAGATAGATAGATAGATAGATAGATAGATAGATAGATAGATTAGCATCGCTGGGACATGACAACAGTCATGAGAAAAGATACTATGAGGCTATAATTTTTTTCCCATGATTTTTCACCATCAATGTTAATTGTAAGGTTCACTATTACCTCAATGTAATATTAATAATAATATGAATTAGGTACCAATAAAATTATTTGATACCAGCATGATTTCAGTAAGACTCAGACGTCATCCTGCACTGACACAGTATTTTCTGTGATGTGTGGAACTGGTTGCACTGTGTTTACTGGAATTTCTGGGGTGCTTTTAAAGGAACGTGTTTTGTAGATGAATGAGGACTCGCAGTAAAACACACTTCCATCACACGTTTTCACATTTCTCCAGCGGCGGCGTGTGTGAGCTGTGACACTGGGCCGGGAAGGAGATGAATGAGTGATCAGTGGGTGGAGAGAACTGAGAGAGTGTGACAGATGAATTTTGAGGTGTAAAAATAGTCTGCCAGCGTTTTTATAGTGCTGCTGGCCTGTGCTGCGCTATTTTTACGGCGGGCACCACCTCGTCCTCGCCCTTGTCTATTTTATAATTACATGCTTGCTTACTAAAATAACCTTTATTGTAACAGCTTAATTTAATGTAGCATTTATAATGTTTGTTTTGGTCTGATTTCGTGTATATTTTCAGACATTATTATTAAACTCAGCGTTTTTATGAGCCTGTATTGCTGGTGTAATATTTTTATTATTCTGCATTAGTACTGTAGTGTTTAATGCTTTTATCTAATCTGTTGCTTTAGTCTTAAGACTCTGTATAGAGTTAAAGGCATTGTATAAACTGACATGTCATGTCACACGTCATGGAACAGGAAGTAGTATAGTATCACATGACGTTTGAAATGCCCCATGGAAGCTAAGGATCACAAAGCATAGTGATACACCATCTACGCCTACAGTTAAACCTGAGAGGACACTGCAGAGGTGGAAATTACCACAATAAAAGTTTAGAAAATGTTTATAAAAAATAAGCAGGACTGGTATGATTTATTCATTTAAAGGCACACATTT
Organism: Astyanax mexicanus; assembly: GCF_023375975.1. Taxonomy (NCBI): domain Eukaryota; kingdom Metazoa; phylum Chordata; class Actinopteri; order Characiformes; family Acestrorhamphidae; genus Astyanax; species Astyanax mexicanus. The sequence continues at coordinate 52,706,602 of NC_064412.1, read as the reverse complement.
CAGCTATAAAAAAGCGAAGAAAAAAATATGGTTTAGGTTGCATCACACAGCAGTATAGATGCAAATCCTTACACTGGTGATTCTATATCTGCTGTAACTGTAGATTAAATCTTATTTATTAACAGAGATAAGATTCAATCTGTTCAAACACTCATTCTGATGCATGATATGACAGTATAGCTATGCAGGCAAATAAATTGAATTTTTTTCTCAAATCAGATTAGTTTTGATGAATGTCCACATTGTAATTCGCAAGATTAAATAGAATTTGCGTGTTCATACAACACAAACCAATCTGGTTTGGTTGGTATGGTAACAACATATATATTATTAACTATGTAGCCTTGCTGTTGAACTTCTGTGGTCATTGTTTGATGATGTGTGAGTGATGCAAAAAAAATATACTCTGAATCTCAGAATATTGGTGACCAGAGCATTCAGACTGAGAAGAATCTGGATCTACACATCTGGATTTTTTTTTTTTTTTTTTTGCTGTCCAAACTATCAAAAGTCTGGATACAATCTAAATAGATAAGTCTGATCTTATGTGACTTTTTTATGTATCATTAAAATATTATACAAATTTATGCAAACATTTTCACATTTTCACTCTGTAAAGCACTTTAGCTTGATTTTAATCAGAAATCAGAAATATGCTTTCAATTAAAATATGATGATAATGATAAATTCAGTCTTTTAATGTACTTATATGTACGTATTCCTCTGCCAGTCTCTGTACAGTCTACAACAGTCTGAGAGTCCTGAGCGTTGATGAGATGTGTTGCCACAGCAACGAGTGGAGCCTATTATACAATTAACTAATTAATCTAATTACCAAGTTTGTAATTAATCCTCTAATTAAACAGTTCCACCTCCAGCTGCAGCTGAAACTATCACCCGCAGCTGCTGCACTGTTCTACTCACCTTAGCAGCCACAGCCGATCTGAGAAAGGCCGATATGATCCAATCATACTGCCTTATTTTTACCAGCATGTGATTATTATCGGATTTAAAATCAGAGGCAGATAAAATAAAAGTCGTAGAGGGAGGAAATTTGCAGGATCATGTTGAGAGCTGTCACTCTCACACTGTGTAATTATTATATTATTGATTAAACCATACTAGTTGTAAATAAATGAGGCAGTCTAATATGCAGTAAATAGCAAACAATATGCAGTTATTATATAGTATATAGTTTGTACAGTTTATAAGAGTAAAATGTTTCTTTGTTATTATCATGTTATTATATATAACTGTACATTTTTGCTGCAGTTCATGTTAATTCTCTGTAATTCACACAAAAAAAAAGAATCACAAAATAAATATTTCATATCAGTTCTAAATAAAGAATATCAGTGTCTAGCAGAAAGTGAATAAATATATTTTAATGACTGTCAGGCCTGCTAACCAAATTTTGTGCACTTGTTTTGCCATAGGAAGGTGCACAGAGATGAGTTTACAAGGAAATTTGTATCTTTTATGTATGTTTTTTTTTTTTTGGGACCTCATGGATGAGTTATCCATGCCCTTTTGGAATAATTTTGTTTGGTCGGCAGTGTTCCATGCTTTCTGTTTTCTTTCCTTTTTTTTTTGCAATTTGATTCAGTTTTTTTAATCAACATTTGAAAAAGTGTTTTTCTTATATATTCTATATTAAAGATTGTTTAATATAGGAATATTAAGTAGTAAGAAAATATCACTAAGTTCACAGAGCACCTGAGAGCAATACATTCTTCCCTTAATGTCACTTTAAAATAAAACTCATCTATAATGTTTTTTTTTTTTTATTGTTTATAAAGGACTTTGTGGTTAATGGTTATTAATTAGGTAGTAAATACCTAAAAAAAAAAGATTAAATAAGCAGTTACAACACAAATAATAAAAAAAAATCTTGCTATATCATTTTATTAGCTATCATAATGCTGACTGAAAAAAACAAAAGTGAGATAAGTATTCAAAAAAAGAAAATCTGATGTTTACATATATATTTATAATCTGATGTTAACATATATGTGACATCACTATTTTATAAATAACCGGTCACTTTTGCTCTTTCTGTTTATGTATTGTAACTGCTTATTTATGTTTTTTTTTTTTTTTTTTTTTTTTTTTTTTACAACAACCATAAAAAAACAAATTTTTAAATTATGTATTAACCCTTTATAAAAGTGCCTTCATTTAAAATGGTACCATTATCATTATTATTTTTTATTTTTTGAAATATTTTCCAGTACTTAAACCCTAAAAATGGGTAATGACTTGTCTCATCACTTGTTACCTAATTAAATGCAACAAAAAATAAATAAATCTGCCATGATTGATTGACTACATGTGCAGTAAAGTGAAAGAGTGAGATTTGATTGTGAGCTGTCAGCAGTGTGAAACCTGAGCTGGATGGAAGTCTCTCAGCTGTTCCGGTGTTTGGTGTTTGGTGTTTGGGGTGTTGGTGTAAGTTTCAGATACAAGCGCAGTACACACTCACACGTGTGCTGGTGGCATGCTTCCAGAAAGTGTGTGTGTGTGTGTGTGTGTGTGTGTGTGAAAGCTCTCTTCATTCATATTTAAGTCCTTTCTCTGTCAGAAAGCATAGAAAAACAGAGAGATTTCTGCTCCTGTTTACATCCGCTGCATTTGTTAGTGTGAACACGGAGCAAAGTGTGAAAAAATGTGGAAGACACACCTCCGAGGCCAAGAGCAGGGAATGGGAACGTGAACTTGGTGTTAGTTATTACCATGTACAATATATGACCTGTGTGTGTACACAAGCCAAATGTCCTGAAGCAGATTTAAAGGCACACTATGCAACCCTTGGTTGGTTTTCATACGAGGCTCCCCCTAAAGGCCTGGAGAAAACATTTCTGGTTTCATAGTTTTTCCCCTTCAGACCACAAGGGTGGGCGAGACAATCTTCATTTGCCATGTAGGGACTCATTTAATCATCTAGAACAGTATAATATACATTATTTGACTAAAAAATGAAAAATGATTCCCTATGATTCTATATGGGCAAAAGTATTGAGGATACCTGCTCATGTATTGTTTTTTTTTTTTTTCTAAAATCTTTATTTGAGTAATTGTTTCTACTGTTCAGGAAAGATCTTCTAATGAATTTGAGAATTTGACTGCAATCAGGAAAAATAACAGTAATCTTTGGATGATCACCACCCCTGATCTACTCAACTCATGAATGGAGCTCAGTCATTCCAGAGAAGAGAAAATCCTTACCAATAGAAATGGCTATGACTATAGTTATGAAGTGTATGCATCATGTGCTTGTGAGACTCTAGCTTTTAGGCTAATATCTTACCACACAGGCACACTGATCACCTGATGCATCTACTACAACAGAGTTTCATAAAAGAGTTTCCCTCTCGACAAAATGGTCAAACATAGTGTAGACATGTGGATGCTCCACACTATTTTGTCCCAACATTGTGTTGGAAAGGTAATAAGCTTTGCTGTGAACACCTGTAAATAATGTTAAATAGCCTGTCAGAATGCTGGGTTAGCATTTAGCACAGCTAGCTACTTTTGCTACTTCTGACTATATTCACTTAAAATATGACACAACTATAATCTATTGGTAAAGTTTTACAAAAAGGATCACAAATAACAGTAAAAAAAATAGTACATATGACAGTAATAAACATTGTTAAATGGTTAAGAAATGTCTTAACTTATTATTAATTGATACTAGTTAAAGCATTATTAAAAATATTATTTTTTATGTTTGAGAATGCTGTAAATAATAATGAATTGAAACATTAGTTTAAAACTTTAATGGTAGGCTGAATGGAATTAAATATGTGAAGATTCTTCTTTTACCACAATCATTTTGTAGTACAAGACTGCATCTGTTTTGCATATATGTAAATACATGTGTGGTGATTGGGATGGGTGTGAGCGAGGTGGGATGGGTGTGGGCGTGGTGGGATGGGTGTGGGAGAGGTGGGATGGGTGTGGGAGAGGTGGGATGGGTGTGGGAGAGGTGGGATGGGTGTGGGCGGGGTGGGATGGGTGTGGGAGAGGTGGGATGGGTGTGGGCGTGGTGGGATGGGTGTGGGAGAGGTGGGATGGGTGTGGGTGTGGTGGGATGGGTGTGGGAGAGGTGGGATGGGTGTGGGCGTGGTGGGATGGGTGTGGGAGAGGTGGGATGGGTGTGGGCGGGCTGGGATGGTGTGGGTGGGCTGGGATGGGTGTGGGTGAGGTGGGATGGGTGTTTAAAAGGGATGATAAAACACTGTCTGTTTACTGTACTGTACTTCTGTAAATGCTACCTGTAAAACTTTCAACTAAAACTTAATTGCAAAAAAAAAAAAAAAAAAACATGTAATGATAAATAATGTCTTAACTACTTAATTAATTGATTAGTTTAGATTATTCAGTTGAGGTATATGAGTGGCTCATAAGCACTGTTAATTAATTAACAGTTAGTGAAGTATTATCAAACTTGCTAATACAAAAAAAAATCCACCATAAAGACAGAAAAAAATATATTTTCCATGATATTTCAGCACACTAAAGCACAGCAAAAACCACTGAAACTGCTCAGTATAGGAGACTTTTAATCCTTGAGAGTGTGAAGAAGGCTTTTCCCATTTAATACTCTACACAGCGAGAGGAGCGCGCCGCAAACGCCGGAATATTCCGGAACCAATTGCTTTGAATGGAATAGATGACAGTAAATATTGTTGTGTTGGGTCAGTTGTTGGAAAATCTGCTTGCTTCTGTGCTTTTTAGCCTGTAGCAAGCATCTGTGTGGGTTTGTGTGTGTATGTGAGTATGTGTGTGTGTGTGTGTGTGTGTGTGTGTGGCTCAGGGACTCCCAGAGTGTTGGCAGTGGATTGTTATGTTCTCCAGCTTCAAAACAGAAGCGCTTTCATCATCCATCATTGATGAGTTTGAGATAATGGGTGTTTTCCCCTCCATGCTCTACAGAGCGCAACACACACACACACACACACTCTTATAATCTTTGTCTTAGACATCTCTCTCATCCTTCTCTGTCCACTCCTAACACTCCTCAGGATTAATTCTCAGAGGTTCATAAACCACGTACAGGCCTCTCACTGGAGCTGCATAATATCACCATTAGGCTTTAATAACATCACCATTATCTACTACTGGGTGATGTATTTTCTGTACTGGTACTGGATTCACATTATTGATTTTTACAGTACATGTAGTGTAGTGGTATTAATGTGTAATAACACAATAAATAGAGTGTTACAATAAGTAACACTCTTGGTACTCCATCTAGCCAAGTTCTCAGAGTGTTTTCACCCTCATACATTTCCAAGATGTTCCGAAGATACAATGCTCCCCAACTCAAGTACTGGATGGAGCACCATCATTCCAGAGAACACAGTTCCACTGCTCTATAGGCCAAGTTTAAAGATACCCCTACAACCCATGCCTGGTATCAAGCATTATGACAGTAGGTTTAAGGAAATCTCCTTCAGACAGCACTTTTCCACCAAAAGAATTATTGTTCTTGAACCAGTTCCATTCAGGCTTTAGTGGAACCATTGCAAAGCGGTCACGGTTTGATCTGAAGAACCTAATATTCTTCAGTTCCCACCATGAACAAACATTCCTGGTTCTGGAACCTACTTTTGTTGGTGTAAACATGGCAAACCTGTTCAAAATTAGGTTTACGATCCATAACAGTGCCGGTTCCATATTGGAAAAGTGGAAAAGTGCTGAGAATGTTCTAATCTTTTAAACTACATTTTGTTTTCTATACTGGGACTTCTGTACAAAGCTGACCCATCACTCAACCATTAGTTTAACATCTATATACAAGTGGTTTATTGTTTCAACTGTTTCGTATTGATGTATATTCATACATGGCATCAAATATCGATATTTTTGTTTTAACATACTGTACATGCTCTAAACTTCCTAAGATTTGTCCCTCCCCAATTTGACTTACTAAAGTTACTGCTCCATTACTTCACATAGTGGCGCTAATCAAATAAATAGGGTTAACCTGTGGTAAAGAATATTGGTTGTCAAATAAAAACTGTGAATCTGACACCAATGTATCCATAATTTCTGGTAGTTGATCATTTCGGAGTATTTTATCTTCTTCAGTAACACAGATGCTGTGAGGCATCATAGAGAAATGTGTTGTCATTTAATGAGTATCACAGAATCACTGTATGATGATATCATATTTATAGTATTGTATCGTGTGATGCCCTATGATTTCCAACCCTAGTATCTCAGGTTTGGTCCATATTAATCCTTTCAGACCCTGTGTCAATTACGATGAATCAGAATTGTTTTGAATGTTTTGTTGACACTGAACACTAATTGAGACCTGTTGTCCATCAGAATAGATCATAAATCAGCCAATGAAACAGTAGCTTAGCCCCACCCACTGCACTGGACAAAAAAAAAAAGTAACACAAGCTTGTTTTTACTAATTATTTGTGATTTAGAACACTTTTTATCATGTTTAGGAATACAAATTTGAGTTTATTGGATTTATTTTAATATAGATTTAATATTAGGATAGCAATATTAGGAATATTTTGTGTGATACAGATAGAAAACAGCCTTCCTATATAGCCTTTATATGTTTGTCCATATGAATGTTGCTGTAAGTGGAGTAAGAGGTATATTTTATTTATTTTTTCCATTGTATAAGTCTTTTAATGTAGGGTCTGACTGTCTAAAAGAGTCTACTGTAAATGCATCTCTACTGCATATAAACAGCATTTTGCTGACTGATGATTCCACAGTGTTGTAAATGCCCTTCAGCAGTTGTAACTAAAAAGCCAGTGGCTTATTGTCCAACAGATTTCCTCACTCTAACCGAAAGTGTCACCAAGTTAATGGAGTTCACATCTGCCGCCTTTGTGCTACAGACAATGGACCTACTCTGAAGGGCCGTGTTGACAAACAGCTTCACCAGTAAATATCACTTATTCAATTAACATCAGCTGCTTCACGCCTGTCACTTTTCCACCCTGCTGCTCGGGCTGCCACCTGGCTGGCGCTTTTTCACAACCCACGAGCTAATTTGTACACTGCAGTTTTACATTTCAGAATCGCTGCTGAAACACTTACTATTAACTTTTCTCCCAGTCTTCTTTGCAGAAGGTCTCACATTCTGTGATATTGTTGCCACATCTTGCTTCACATCATGTTTTAGTCATAATTAAGTTTAAGAACATGCAATCAGATGAAGACAGGGATGAGAACTTGAAGAACGTTTGGTTTAGGTGGCTTCTGCTTGTAGTAGGAAGCCAACAGGAAGCCAGTAGGGAGCCAGACCTCAAAAGTTCAAAGTAAAACAGGAACTATTCCAAGGTTTTTGTTCATGCATTATGATTATGTATGGTAAGCGTAAACTCCAGAATGTCATAGTTGGGTTGTGGTTCAAATGCTGTAGTGTAAATGAGTATATAATTATAATACGATAATACTATAGTACTATAGTATAGTATGATAATACTGGTTTAGAAAGTAATATGATCAGTTAAACTCATTGTTTGCAGATAAAGCACGTCAATTCAATAGGAATAGGAGTGTGGTTAAATTCATTAGCATGCTAAAGTTAAGAGATAAAGTGGTATCCAGATCTAAACACCTATTGATCATGACAGAATCCAGGTTAAACTCTACTGGAAGCGGAAATAAACCTTGGGAAGAACCAATAATATTGGGTTGGCACCAGTTCATGAAGTGTCTTGACTTGTACATATGGATTGCAGTATTGCTGGTTGATAGCAGCAGAGTTGTAAGTAGTAGACCTCCATTGGAAATGTTGGAACTAACATAGGGTATGTAATATACCATATATATATATATATATATATATATATATATTTTTTTTTATACGGTGTATCGGATTATAAGGCGCACTACCCATGAACATCTATTTTCTGGTCTATTTTCTTACATAAGGTGCACTAGATTATAAGGCGCATTATGTGACACTAGTAAGGAACACGGGTGTCACCATGTCTCACCATGGGGTTATCAGGTGGGTTATGTTAATGCTGCTCCAACAGTGCTAGCCAGGGTTAGCAGCAGTCTACAGGCTGATAATACTCAACGCTGAAGGGCAAAAGAGTGGATGGCTTTACTGCTTCTTGCAATCTGACTGGTAAAATTGATACCGTATGAAAAATACGGTAGGTAAATGGTATTTATTGGGGTCTTGAAAAGAGGAGGGGCAAGAGGTATGTTCCTCCACCCAAATGTTAGTTCACTTTAGTTTTCATAACCTCATTTCATCATTTAATGTTTAGATCCGAGCACTGTGACTTCCTGACTTCCACATTTCCCCTGAACTCCCGTTCCACAATGTAGAGAAAGGAACCCTAATCGATAGATATTTACATCACATATCTTCTTATACAGTACTTTAGACTTCCAGGTAGACTATCCAGGTGGACATAGATTATTTTCCTCAACAGATCTTTATTATATAATGTTATATAATGCCTTATATGTAATGTTTAATGAGTTTCAGCATAAGGTTTGAAGAGTCAGATAATTGATAATGAAACTGTTGAAACTTTGATTCGTCTGACAGTTCCTAATTACAGTTTTTTGGACACGCCTTAGGCCGAGTAGATTGCTAATCAAGATATAACACCATGTCAAAAAAAAAAAAAAAGTGTCATCTTCCACTGCAAAGATCACATTAATGCTTTAACCATGTCCAAAATTAAAGCAATGGAACTGATGAATCATATGTAATGTTTAAAAATGCAGGAGTTTTAATGGTGGATTAACAAAGCAAACATGATTAACGTGAGCATTGATTTATTTTATTTTATTTTATTTTAGTATTTTTAACAGTACTCTACGTCACATTTGCCAAAGCAGAATTAAAATTTGACCTTGGGCGAGAACCGCACGTAGCAGGTGCAGAACTTCCGGACGGGCGTCGGGGGAGAGAGCGCCACCATCAGCTCATGGTCTGCCCAGGAGCTGCCTGCTGGCGTACACACACTCACAGCTGATTTCCAGCCTTAACTAGAGGAGCAGTGACACGAGCGCCTGCTGGGAAAAGACGGAAAGTTCCGTTCGCTCGCTGCGGCCAGTGGACTAATTACCAAGCGGCTCCAATTACAGTCAGTTATTATGGCATGCATTAGAATATGCGCAGTTATTTTAGCGCGTCTGCTCTGATAAGGACGGCTGGGGAGAGAGTATGTTCTGCTCTGAGGAATTTAAAAGTTATGGTATAACATCCCTGCAGGACATGAGGACCTTTAAAAATGTATCTCCAGGGGGGGAGTGGTGAGTGTGTAATAGAGAGAGAGAGAGAGAGAGAGAGAGAGAGAGAGAGAGAGAGAGAGAGAGAGAGAGAGAGAGAGAGAAAAAGTGAGAGAGAAAAAGAGACTAGCTTAGTTACTTGGACTGTAGGAGTAAATTTGGTAGAAGGTATATTGGAAAATATCTGCAGAACTAACCTTCTGTCCTTCTGTATATTTTAAACTGCAGGAGAGAGGATTGTTAGTGTATAAAAAATACAATATTCAATATATTTACTCTGATTATTGCAGAAAACCATCTGTTTCTACTTTTCTCTTAGCTGTTCTACTTTTCTCTTAGCTGTTCTACTTTTCTCCCACTGTAATATAAATAATACAGAATGATTTATTTATTTATTTATTTATTTATTTATTATGTTTTAGTTGAAATGCTTCGGATTGAAACTCAACACATTACAACTATTGTCCTTTCTTTTTTTTTTTAAGATAAGACTTTTTTTTTTAATCCCTGTTTTTTTGGTCCCTTGGCATGGTCTCCTGCACCAGTCTTACACACTGCTTTTGGATAACTTTGTGCCTTTACTCCTGGTGTGAAAATTCAAGCAGTTCAGCTTCGTTTGATGACTTTGATGGCTTGTGATCATTCACCTTCCTCTTGATTATGTTCCAGAGGTTTTCAATTTGGTAAGATTAAACTGATCATTTAAATATTTTCTTCTTTTTTTATTTTTTATATAAATTAAATTACATTTTACAAAAGGCAAAAAAAGTTATATATACAATGGTGTGTGAAGCAACAACAATAATATAAAAACTACATAGAATCAAACTCATTTTGCTCTTTCTACATTACTGGAAGGGTTACTGTGTTTGTCTGTAATGGATGAATAGTTGGGATCCATGCAGCTCTGGATAATAATCACACAGAAAGAGAGAGAAAGAGAGAGAGAGAGAGAGAGAGAGACTTTTTGGATCTAAGGTGATGGAATATAAACTAGTGAGTGGATGATTGGCCGGCTGGAACAGGAAATCTACAGATTGAGTCTTTTTTCAGACCCTCATCATCTAAAGAAGATGAAGCTCATTTCCGTTCCCAGTATATGAGAAATGGGAGGGAAATGTACCTGGTGCTGCTGATGCTGAGGAATACTGGAAGATAAAGGAAGGTCATCTGAAAGTCTCTTGCAGAAGTCAGAGCTTTGGCCTGATTACAGAACAGCTAATTGAATAAATCAGCTGTGTCTGGAGTGGAGCTCGGCACGTCCAGAGATGCAGCGTTCCATTTCGACTACATTAGTTTTTAGTCCCTTTGAAAATAGCAGTACTAATAGTGTGTGATTACAATTGGAAAATGAATTTTGATGCATTAGCGCTTTTAATGATTTTCCGCTGAAGCAAGGTCAAGGTTGAGCTTAATTTGATCTGCCCTTCTGCTTCAGCAGCTGAGTGGAGTGAAATGTTTTGTTGTGCTTCTGGTTTATTGAAACTTTCTGTGGGAAACTTTACTTTATCAGTGTTTAAGAAGCCGTAACCTGGCTGTTCAACATGCAACAGAAGTAATTGTTCAGTTCATGTGGTTGGTGTGGTGCAGTGGATTACACCACTACCTGCTAGTGAACTAACACATCATGTGGGAGACAATGTGGGGTTCAATTCCTGGTCTGGGTGACTGAATGCTGTGCTACACCAATAAGAGTCTCTGGGCAAGACTTGTAACTTTACATTGGCCCAACTCTGTAGTAGTAATAACCTTGTAAGTCGATTCTTATTTGTTCCACATGATGTGGGGTAAAGTGTAAAAAGTGATTATACACTCTTGGGTACCACTTTAAAATAAGACTACCTTTATAAAGGGGTTATAAATGGTTTACAATTAGTTTATTAATGGTTACTAATTAGGTTGTAAATGCCTTAAAATCATTAATAACCAGTTATAACACATAATTAGAAAGGGCAACAGTATAGATGGCTGTGGGTTCACTATTTGACAAACAACAGGTCATTGTTGCCCTTTCTACGTATGTGTTATAACTGATTATTAATGATTTTTAAGGCATTTACAACCTAATTAGTAACCATTAATAAACTCATTGTAAAACATTTATAAACCCTTTATAAAGGTAGTCTTATTTTAAAGTGATACCCACTCTTGCTTAAGTCAAACACTCTATGAATTAAAGGTACTGGGACATCTCCTTATTTGTCCTTATTTATAAAAGACAGTCTTAAAAAGAGTTTATTCAGCTTGAGTTGGAATAACTGTCACTACTGTCCAGAGAACAATTTCTACTAGATTTTAATATACAATTAACTAATATTTCACAACTGGTTGCAAAACTAAAAACAAAACACAAAAAACAATATAGCCTTTGCTAAAAAACTATATGAGAACAACATTTCTAACAAGATAAAACATACAAACACACAAAAAAAGATGTGTCTAGGCACTCACCGTAGTCAGGCGCCAATTGGCTTGAGCCAAGCATAGCATGACATAGTAAAGCAATCTCATATTTGGTTTAAATATAATGGATTTTTTTTTTTTTTCCTGAGGGCATTTCTTGGCCACCCCAATTGACACTGGCCTCCAAATTGTAGACTTTTGTAGACTATGTTTCCTAATCTGGTTAAAAATGCCAGATTATAACAGTGCATGTCTGTGGGTAAGACTCCCAAATCTACAGTCATGTGACCAAAGTAACTGGACGAGTTAGGAGCTTAAGATTGACTTACTCAGTGAAGTTTGGAGCAAGTTGGAAATTAAACCCTGTTACAATGTTACAGAGTACTGAATAACTAAATGAGAAAAATAGCACTGCTGAAGTAAATTCATATTTAGAATAGCACAACTGAGGTACATATTGTTCATTGCTGATATGTCTACTGGAAACAGTAAAAAAAAAAAGGTTAAATGTTTAATGAATATTTGTAAATTGCAGTTTTGTAGTTATTTTATACTCTGAAATGGAAGGCAAACTATTTTTAAGGCAGTTTGAATAATGATATGGAGAAAAAAAAAAAACACAAAATGTATGAAAAATGTTTCATTCCGCTTGGTTTCGTTCCAAATTATATATTTTTTTCAAAGCACCTCTATTCAAAACTTTGTATGACTTTACAAAAACTTTCTAAACGTCGCTTTGTGTTAATGTGAGGAGACATTATCTAAGGTAGTTATTTAGGAGAATTCTTATTTTTATTTGCCCATTAATCGAGTTTCCAATGTAAAGAGCAGCTGGTGTTTTCAAACGGTGCCCAAAAAAGGCAGGTAAAAAGGGAGCGGTGGGGGTTTGATCTGACAGCAAGGATATATTTCTGTCTGATTTTTTTTTTTATTCTTGGCATCTTCTCTGCATGTGTTTTAGGAGATAACTTGTCATCCTTCCAGAGGTGTGTACGTTCTTTATAGAGAGGATTTCACTCACTCTCCCTGATGGAGAGCAGATGGATCGGCATCTGATCTAAAGAGCAGCCCGTTTTCAGAGCCATTTAGACAACAGTTTGCGGTAAATTACCGCCATTCACACAGAAATGAATTTTACATGACTCAATTAAAGTGCCATCTACTTAAATACTGTAATACATACAGTGCAGACCAAAATACAGTTACAAAAGAAAATGATACAGCATGCTTGTGTGTTGGAGATAATCGCTGAGCCCATTACTCTCCTGCTGGTCAAGACTGATAGCGAACGATCTGTGCCAAAGATGGCTTTGGCAATCAAATAAAGCAGAGTTGAATTTTGGATTTATTTATTTTTTTCTCAGCCCTTTACATTCCATTCACAGCTCTTTTGGGCTTGGGTCTTCTAGATAAATTATTATAATTATGTGTTTTCATTTATTATATATGTGATTATACGTTTATCTGAATTATTGCACTTCCAATCAAATTTCATTTATTTAATGTTACCCCAATTCTGACTTGATTTGTCTGCACAGTCAAGACACAAGCAACAGCCAGCCTCATTAGTTACTCATTAGTTAGACCCACCCTCCTTGTTCTCCCACAACAAGTGTGTCTCAGACTGCCTTCATTGAGCAACATGGATTTTTTATTTTATTTTTTTTTACCACTGGATACAGAGTTTGTCCAATATGTTTAATGTTTAAACAATAAAAGTGGAGTTCATGTAAGTCACACTAAAACTCAGCTACTCCATGTAATGAACAGAAGGGTCCTACAGCATTCCAGTCAATGATGTCTATTACTTTAATACTTTAACCCTTTCAGACCTGCATCCATTACAATAGACATCATAATTTTAATTGAATTTTAATTTTATTTTATGATTTAGCCAATCAAAGTTTTCAAGCCATTGAAACAATAGCTTAGCCCCACCTACTGCACTAAAATAAAAAATAAAAAAAACTCAGACATTACGGCATGGCAGCAGTATAAAGCTAAAGCAGCAAAGTAAGGGCTTTTTACACATTTTATGTGATATAGAACACATACATATAAATATATATATATATATATATATATATATATATATATATATATATATATATATATATATATATATATATATATATTAGTTAATTGGACTTTATTGTATTGACCTTAGTATTAATCAGCTATGCAAAACAAAATATATAATAAGAAACGACTAAATGTAAGTTTTTTTTTTTGTTGTTTTTTTTTACGTTTGTCAGATTAATCACCATAACATATATTAGGAGTGAGTTTATTGATTTTTAAATCAGTATTCGTAGTATTTAGCATAAATTACATTACATTTTATCTAGCTGCCTTCTGAACTCCCCAGTAGTGGAGCTGTGTTTACGTCACTAGGTAACACTTTATAATACACTTAAAGAAAATAAAAACTTGCTATCACATTTGTAAATACTAATAAAATCATTGTCAACATGAACTGCAATTGATAAACATTTGCGCGGTTTAAAATTCGTATTTACTGGCGATTTTCTGGCGAAGTTCAAATTCTGATGAGCTTATGTTAATTTGCTAACATTTTTAATATGAATATCCATGCTGATAAATAAGTGTCATGTGTGAGCATTTGTAAATATTAAAATTCTGATGAACTACTGCTTTTGCTTTGTTCACATCTACTGATAATTAGTTAAACACAGTATATTAATGAATTAATAAGTTATTACTATATAAAACCATTAATACTGTACATGTCCAGGCTCTCTACATGTGGTCATGTGATTAATGTCTGTTGATTTGTTTTGGATCAATCGTATGTAATAGTGGGTTAATATTGACAGCACTAAGTGATATTGAATTATTGTCCAGCCCTAGCCAGATATCACCTCGCCTCTAGTTTCATTGAGCCAGGATTGAGAAATAATGAGAATAAACCTTTATTTAGCGTGCTGTTGCTATAGGGTGAGGAAGAACAGTGCTGAGCTTCTTCCAGCACATTGGTGCAGCAGGTCTGATCTGGCTGAAACTCCAGCAGCACATGTTTTTAAAGAGCTGCTCGGACGGTGGAACGGGTCTGAAAAGTGCAAATGTTGTTGCAGATAAGCGGCTGCAGAGGGAGAATGAGATACAGGAGGAGGAGTGTGAGGACGGTGCACACTCCGCTGAGCCGTGAGACGGAGTGAAACACACTCATTCAAGCAGAGAGAGAGAGAGAGAGAGAGAGAGAGAGGTGGTGAGGAGTGAGGAGTGGTGTAGCTACATCCCATCCTTCCAGATGAGCTCCTTCCATCCCACACAGACGCATAGATGTGTTTACAGATGATGTATTTCAACTAACTGTTGTTGTTGTTGTTTTCCACACCCAAGCGGCTTTTATTTACTCTGCCTGAATGAACAACTGCACAAAAACGTTTGATACGACAGTGTTGTGCATGTTTTATTAGTATTGTATTTTATTTATTTATTTTATTTATAATTTTCTCCCAATTTAGCTAGGCCAATTCTTCCACCCATTTAGCTGCCAGTCAGCTGTCTATCCCCCTTATCACTAGTGATGCCACAACACAAGGAGGGTGAAAACTAGGACATGCCTCCTCCGACACATGTGAAGTCAGACTCCACCTCTTTTCGAACTGCTGCTGATGCAGCACTGCCAAGTAGCACCACAGCGCTAACGCTCGGAGGAAAGAGCAGCTACTCGGTTCTGATACATCAGCTCACAGACGCAGCCTTGTTCTGATCGACATCACCCTCTGGAGTGATGAAGGGAAATAGCGCCATCTATCTATCCAGTGAGAGCAAGGGCAGTTGTGCTCTCTCAGGGCTCCGGCAGCTGATGGCAAGCTGCATGAGCAGGATTCAAACCGGATTCGAGCGATCTCCCGATCATATAACTGAAATAAGGAATGCCTGCTTGATGAATTAGCCTAGCAGACTGAAAGATATTTAGGGCATTTGGAGTTTAGTAGTTTAAGGCCATGTTCAGCAGTTTTATTCTCTACAAATTGGAGCAAATTAGCAGTCAAGTTAATTTTGTGTTCGTCACTGAAAAAAAAAGGAATCTGCCAGTAGTGTAAAGAGACAAGCCAATGTGTCCCTGGTCAGAATACTGTTACTGTAATTATTTTTGTTTTTTTAATTGTTTTTGTAATTGTTTTATTATTATTATTATTATTATTATTATTATTATTATTATTATTATTATTATTATTATTATTTCTTTATTATTTATTCAAGCATTTTTTTTTCACAGTTTTAAAGTAACAGAAAAGCAAAAAGGACTAGAAGACTCATCCTCAGCTCAAATTTGAAAAAGGCAAAAAAAATAGGAAGGGTAGTTTGGGAGGGGCGATGGGTGATGTATGGGTTTAGAGGCAGGGCAAGAGGGAGAGCTGATTGGCTGAACTACAGCAGCAGAAGTTTGCTCCACTGTCTGAAATGAACCTAGACAACAACTGTCAATCATCAGAGTCCCTCCTATAGGTGCGCCAGGCGCTCGTACACTTCCGCTCGTTAAACACACACTCACACACACACACTCACACACACACACTCACACATGGATGTGTGTCTTTAAACTCAACAATAAACAGAATAAAGAATAAATTATCATTGCTGTTCCCTTAAATGAGCTGCTGGTGTAAGTAAGTTAGTAAGTACATGCCTTTTGCTTGTTTTTTACACCCTCACAATACAAACAACACTGAAATAGGGCTAAAATAGGGCCTTTAGTGTCTAAACTTTTAACTTGTACTGAATATTGTCAAGAGTAAATGGGATCAGGCCAGTGTTTGGTGTTGCTATAAGGTGGGATGAGAACACAGCACCAAAATAACCTGTGCTCCTGTTTCTCATTACATCAAATAAGACTCTTCTTCTTCTGTAGAGCTTCTCCATCCTCTTAGAGTCTCCACAGCAGACTCTAAGAACAAAAATGGAAAAAATTGAAAATACAGCTGTGGGTGGAGCTTAGACAGGTCAATCCCTTGGCTGATTGTGTGAGAGTGGCGGTTTCACTCTGTCAGCGACCGTTCTCCTGTCTGATAAGCAGGGCGGCTAAATGCAGACAGGTGGAGCAAAGCGGAGCCAAAACGCCTCGAGCGAACTCACAGTGTAGCGCAGCCAGATTTTTACGCATCACTGTGCCCTGTGAATGTGTGTGTGTGCATCTGTGTGTGTTTGTGTGTGTGTGTGTGTGTGTGAGTTTAAAGCTGTCTCTCCAGGGCATCGTTTGACTCAGCAAACTCACTTCTTTTTTCTTTTTCTTTCTTTCTTTGTATGAGTGTGTGTTTGTGTGTGTGTGTGTGTGTGTGTGTGTATGTTGAGGCAACAACTTCAAGCAGATAGCTTGGCATTAGAGTAAATGTCTTTGTGTGTGTGTGTGTGTGAGACAGCTGAGCTAAATGTCTCTCTCTTCAGGTCAATCTCACCTTAACCCCCGTAAAGCTCATGTAGGATATACAGCACTGTGATAGAGCCTAATTCGCAGATTTATACAGAGAGAGAGAGAGAGAGAGAGAGAGAGAGAGAAAGAGAGAGAGAGGAAGAAAGGGAGAGAGAGAGATTGATTGTGACTGTACGATTGATCCCGGGGTGTTTACTCTGATAGTGTGTTAGATGGGCAGATTTGGTGTAAAATCTGTGTTCGTGTACCATGGAATACACCAGTGTGTGTGTGTATGTGTGTGTATATGTGTTTGTGTGTGCGTGTGTGTGTGTATACCATATGGTCTGAGGTTGAGTTCTGCTGCAGCTCTCAGCATCACCAGCCTGTTAATTGCAGCTTCTTGTGGATTTGGCATGGGGCCAACTCCTAATGTGCGTGTGTGTGTGTGTGTACATGTCTGTGTGTGTGTGTGTGTGTGTGTGTATGTATAATTGTATTTTTGGGTAGACACATGCTTGTGTGTGTGTGAGTGGGATCATGCTTGTCCACAGTTCCCTCCAAAAGTTTTAAAACAGTGAAGCTGATACTTTTTTTTTTTTTTGCTGTAGACTAAAAATAGTTGGGTTTTGTTATAAAAAATTAATATAAAATAAAATATCAACATTTTAGCTTTGATTTCCAAAGTTAGGCTGAGAAAAAAGGAAGGAAAATCAATCAGATCCATTGCAAATTATCCTCCATGGCCAGAACAACCATTCGGAATGTTCTGAAGAAGAACATCATCACTGGTGTACTAAGATACAGACATTGAACAGGTAGACCAAGGAAAACCACAGCAGTTGATGGCAAAGCCATTGTTCATGCTGTAAAGAAAGACCATAAAACAATGGTTGCTGACATCAGCAACAATCTCCAGATGGTTTTAAGTCATTACATTAAGTTTAATCCTTACCAATGTGATGGAAAGGATAAAGTTTAGAAAAAAGAAAGGATCTGCTTATGATCCAAAACATACAAGCTCGTCTGTGAAACAAAGTGGAGGTATTGTCATGGTGCTAGCAATGCTGTTTCTGGGATGAGTTCATTAATCATCATTAATCATTAAACTAAAGAGGAGACTGAAGAGAGTACCCCCCCCCTCCCAAAACAAACAATAAAATCCTGTAAAAAAGCATAAAAAAGAAGATTGCAAAGGAATAGCAAGCAAGTTAGTTGCAACTAAATAATAATTCTTATTCACAATTTTATCAGTGCATGTAGACTCTTAACTGGATTATTCTGGTATTTCTCAGTCTGTGCAGTGCTGAAACTGAAGGATTTAAATGATCTTTATTTTTCTAGCTGATTTATGTTCGTATTGAACCAAAGTTTGGGTTTTACACGATCAAGTTTTCATCATGTCTCACTTTATACATTTTCTGATCTGATTATTGCCTGAGTTTTACCTATTTACCAATAAACCAAGTTCATCTAAATGCATTGATCATGTTTTTTAGGGGGTAGGGTGTCCAAATTCGTCTTGACATAGAGGGGTAGAGAGGAGTGTTGGGTTTGCATGGCCTCCAAATGGAGAAATATATCTGGTAAGGGGTTTGGGGTACAGATTGGAAATGGAATTGGTCCAATGTATGAGTAAGTGTCTTAAATCTTTTATTTTTTTCCATATAGGAGGTTACATTCTCTCCACATCAGTATTCTGGTGAGGGGGGGTGGGGGGATAGGTGGGGGGGTGGTGTGGCAGTAGCGGTGGACGTTGAGTGGTGGTTCAGTGCTCTATATGAAACTGTGTTGTATTGAAACGGCTGAGTTTCTGTGGGGAAAGGTGAGGCTGTGCAGGTCCAGGAGAGAAAGAGCTCAGTGTGGAGGAAGAACAGATTAATAAGAGAGGAGGGGGAGGACAGGAGCGAGGGAGAGGGAGAGGAGGAGAGACAGATGGAGGGATGACAGGTGGAGACAGGGGGAGGACAAAAGGTGAGAAGTAATCACACACTGAGCCCACGGCACACGGGAAGGCCAGAGATAGCGAGAGCGGAGCGAGGGAAAAGGTTATGCAAATTCCTGAAGCATCTCACAAACAGGAAAAGTGAGAGAGAAAGAGAGAGAGAAAGAGAGAGAAAGAGAGAAAGAGAGAGATAGATGGGATTGTATGACTGATCTTAAGGTATACAATAGCAAAGCAACCGATACCAATGCTGCCACTAACACTATCAACACCAACAGTCATCAATCAACAACATCAAACACCAACCACCAACTACCAACAACACACACCAACCACCAAGGATACTAACCACCAGCACCAACTATCAACCCCAAATGCCCATACCAACACCAACCAACACTAACTATCAACACCAACCACCAAGAACACTATCCACCAACTATCAACCACAAATGCCTCTACCAACACCAACCAACACTAACTATCAACATCCACCACCAACCCAAATTTTCAACACCAACCACCAACCCTAATTTTCAACACCAACCATCAACAGCCACCAAGGACACTAAACACCAACAGCAACCATCAACCCCAAATGCCAAAACCAACATCAACCACCAACCCTAATTTTCAACACTAACCACCAACGCCAACCACGCATTCCAACCACCACTGCCACCAGCACCAATAACATTAATGTTATTAGAGCCACTAACTCTAATAATACCAACACCACCAACCAGCAAAATCAGTCACCTCCATCAACCACCAGTATTAAATTTTAACACCAACCACGAACAACCACCAAGGATACTAACCACCAACTACCAACCCAAAATGCCAAACGCCACTACCAAGACCAACAACCATTAGCAATCACCACTGCCACTAGCACCAATACCATCAACAACACCACCAATGCTGTCACTAACTCCAATAAGACCAACACCACCAACCTGTAAAACCAGTCACAAACATTAGCAACACCAACAGTACCAACATTAACTCTACCACCAAAGCCAGTACCCACCAACCACCACTGCTTTCAACAACACCAACAACCAAGCCCAACTGCCAAGCCCCACTCTCAACAGCACATAGCAACACCCAGCCCCAGCTATCCACCTCAAAATGCTAACTGCCACTACCAGCACCAACTTTCAAATCAAACTTTCAACCACCCATATCAACCCATACCAGCATCACCACCTGTACCAATATTAATGCTACCACCAACACCAGTACTTACCAACCACCGCTGCCACCAATCACCACAGCTATAAACAACACCAACCCTCAACCGCCAGCACCAACTATCAACACCAACTATCAACACCAACCACCACTGCCACCAACACCAACAACATTGATACCATACCCAATATAAAGAATAACTGCCAAGTTATATTCTATTGGCCATATTTCTTTACCAGGTCCAGTTAAGCTGTGTGTGTGTGTGTGTGTATTTGCACATCTGTATCAGCAATGGCTGCAACTTAAAGTGCCTGAGCATAAAAAAAAAACATTAGAAATATCAAATATATGTGGACATATACAGGTGTGTATATTTTTTGGTCTTGCACCAGATTCTTCTGGATTCTGCAGAGTGGAGATGTGACTGAAATGCATTATGCACTGGTCCCCACTGGTGTGTGTGTATTAAATTAAGGTGATTTTTGTGAGTGTGTGTGTGTGTGTGTGTGTGTGTGTGTGTGTGTGTGTGTGTGTGTGTGTGTGTGTGTGTGTGTGAGCGTGTGTGCCGGTGAGTGACGGAGTGTCAATCCTCCTGTAAGCCCAATAGCTGGACTCTCCAGGAATTGTAATTCCTCTCGGTGATTTAAATGTCATTCAGTATTCCTCAAATCCTCCAGATTGACGGTTGATATTCAGAGAAGACATGTTTTTTTTTCTTTTCTTTTTTTTTCGTTCCCTTGTTTTTCTCTGTATAGGTCCGCTGGTAATTGTGCAGAGAATTTATGCTACAGCAGTACCTGTACAGTCTGCCTGCTGCATATAAAACCCCTAAAATGCAGATAAAGGATTCCCATGGAAGCATTCCTTCATTTACACACAAAAAATCCCTAAAAAACTGAGCAATATCTGATAATCAAACTTTTTTAATGATATCCTCTCCTGATGAGACTAAAGTAAACTCGATAGACAGTACTGATCAGACTAAACCTGATGTTTAAATTAATGAGACTAAATCAGACATGAAATGATCAACCCTAATCATTCAGAACCTGATGATCATTCTTGTTGGATTAAGATTGATCAACCCTGATCAGACTAAACCTGTTCAATCACTATCAGACTAAAACTGATCAACCCTGATCAGACTAAACCTGTTCAATCATTATCAGACTAAAACTGATCAACCCTGACCAGACTAAAACTGATCAACCCTGATCAGACTAAACCTGTTCAATCACTATCAGACTAAAACTGACGAACCCTGACCAGACTTAACATGTTCAATTATTATCAGACTAAACATTGAATTATTATCAGGCTAAAACTGATCAACCCTGATCAGACTAAACCTGTTCAATCATTATCAGACTAAAACTGATCAACACTGACGAGACTAAAACTGATCAACCCTGATCAGACTAAAACGGATCAACCCTGATCAGACTAAACCTGTTCAATCATTATCAGACTAAACCTGATCAACACTAATCAAACTAAACCTGTTCAATCATTATCAGACTAAAACTGATCAAATCTGATCAGACTAAATCTGTTCAATAATTATCAAACTAAATTTGCTTAACCCTGATTAGACTAAAACAAATCAACCCTTATCAGAATAAACCTGTTTAATCATTATCGGTCTACACTTGATCAACCCTATTCAGACTAAATCTGTTCAATCCTAATCAGACTGATCCTGATTATTTTTACTGGACCAAATCTGATAAGTTTTGATCAGGCTGAACATAGTGCTCAGTCCTGTTTAGGATACACTTGATGATCATTCTTAATGGACTAAATTTAATCCATCTTAATCAAACCAAACCTGATATTCAACCTGTTCAGACCTGTTGGTGATGTGCATGGTTACTGTTGTTCCATTATTTTATTATTATTTTTTTTTTTGGATATATCTGCATCTGAATTTCAAATTGATCCAATTCCGTCAGTTTCAGATTGATCCAAATCATTATGAATCACACTGGATTAGCGTTTTTCTGGATTAGGCATCTGCACCTTTAGGGTTGAGATGATGCCAGAGTTTAATCCAAGCTGTTAAAGAGTTGAGCTCAGCAATGTGTTAAACTTAGGCATGTGTTTGAGTCTGTCTGATCGCTCTTTGAAGATACTGTGCGCTCATGCTAATCTGACAAATCGCAGATTATGCTTTTTACGTTGCGAATGAATAATTGATGAATTCCGGCTGTGCGTGCGGACGTGTTGGGTGCTGTTTTTTTCTCAGGCGTAACTGAACGGCGGCTAATGCAGTCTGAGAGATGTCTCTGCGTAGCGTTAATGCTAGCGGTGGAAGGCTTTAGGTAGCGGGCCAAGTGTTTACATAAATACAGCGTACAGCGTGTGAGCGTGAGGTCGTGCCAGTGCGCACACAGGCGAGCGCGGAGCTGAGCAGACAGATTTTATCAGCCTGAGTCATTACAGAGAGGAGTCCGGCTCGGCTAAATCACCGCGCGGCATTTCACTGCTCAAATTAACTCTCTCACACACACGGCCGGGTCACAACCCATCTGTCTGTGCTGTGAGAGTAAACACCAGGCGAGGTGAACTGTAAGCGTGAGGAAAAGCAGACAAAACAAGTCTCCCTGAAGCTGCGGGAGTCTCCCGCATTTCGGTTACGGCTCCCTGATGCCCGCGAGTCACATATAATCTCCCGGAATTCAGAATGAGTGCCCCAAACGCGCACACAGGCGACAGACTTTTTTTCTCTAATCTCGTGTGGGAAGGAGAGAGAGAGAAAAGGGTTCTGAGAGGGTTCTGATTGGCCTGTTCTCTGCAAAGAGTCTGTGAGAAAGCCAATGAGTTTTTAGTGTGGGCGGGCAGTGTTTTTCCCCCCTCCCGGACGGGATTTGTTCAGTGAGTGAGAGAAAGCAGATCATGGTGGAGGCAATATTAATAATTATTGTAATATGATAATAAATGTTTTTGATGTGCAATTTTTGTGATATTGTAACTGTCAATTTTTGTCAAATAAAGGCTTTTTTTTCCAAAAAAAAAAAAGGAAAGCAGAGGAAGGGCCTTCCAAAAAGAAAAAAGATAAAACTAATTTCACCTCTGAATACTCTAAATTTAATAATAATAAAAAAAAAGTAAAAACAATTATTATAAAAGTAAAGTTTCGTTATCCTTTGGTGTGTGTGCAAGTTTTATTTTATTTTATTATTTTTTTTTTGGTGGGGGGGTGGGGGGGGGGGGGTCGTTGGGTAACCTCCCTGAAATCAACTTTTTCAACTTGGGATGTCTGGAAAAGAGAGAGAGAGAGAGAGAGAGAGAGAGAGAGAGAGAGAGAGAGAGAGTGAGTGAGTGTGTGTATGTATTGCTATGAATGTGTGTAAACAAATATAACAAAAAAAAAAAATATATATATATATATATATATATATATATATATATATATATATATATATATATATATATATATATATATATATATATATATATAAATGTCAGCGGGCGAGGTGTGTAGTGTACAGTATATTGAATGTAGTATTGGAAATTGGACCTTGGATGTGCTGCTCTCTGTACTCAGTTCATGCACTTTTTAGTGGTTTTGTATTTTCGTGACCTGCAGGGCTGCTGACTCACTCATACACAAAAAACAGTAAAAAATGCATCATCTATAGATCTGACACTGATACCATAGTAAGTAATAAAAGTTATAAAAATATATAACATTGCTCACACAGTTTCTTATGTACATAATGATGAAACAGTTTGGGTTTGGCTGCTTCTGGATTTTTGACAATGCAGCAAAATGATTTGTTAAACTGAATGCACTGGATTAAAGTTGCACCACTATCTAATAATAAGTGTTGACCCTTATCAAAGTAAGTTTAATGACACTAATTAACCTGATCAGGCTAAAACTAAAAAATCCTGATCACTGACTAAACACTGTGATCAAATCTAATGTCGAATGAATGTCAATTCTAATGAGTAAACCTGATTACTAGACCTAATCAGACTAAACCGATAATCATATCTTTAACCAAATCTGTTGAACAGTCATAAGAACCTCCATAAGAACTTATTACACTAAACCCGATCGTTGAATATCAAAAGACTAAATCAGACTCAGTTGGTTAGACCTGATGATCAAAGATCGAAAGACTAAACATGATGATCAGACTTGATTAGAGTAAACCTGATAATCAAATTCATAAGACATAACTTAATCATCAGACTTGATTAGATTAAACCTGACGATCCGACTTGATTAGATTAAACCTGATAATCTCACGTGATTAGATTAAACCTGATGATCACAGGGGATTAGATTAAACCTGATGATCACACGTGATTCAATTAAACCAAATTATCAGACTTGATAAGATTAAACTTAATGATCAGACTTGCATAGATTTAACCTGATGATTAGATTTGATTAGATTAAACCTGATGATCACACGTGATTCAATTAAACCTAATTATCGGACTTGATAAGATTAAACTTGATGATCAGACTTGAGTAGATTATACCTGATGATCAGACATGATAAGATTACACCTCATTATCAGACTTGATTAGAATAAACCTGAGTATCAGACTTTAATAGACTAAACCTGTCAACATGTATAAGACCATATCTAATGATCAGAAGTTATTAAGCTTTATTAGACTATAACTCTTCATAAGACTAAAACTCATAATGCTGACCAGATATTTTTAGAATAAACATCATGATTAAACCTAAACAAGCTAAATGTATTGATTAATACTGATCAGAATAAACTTAATCTGATCAGACCAAAATGGACAAAGGTAGTACAGATATGAATATATATATATATATTATGTTAATAGGGTTTTTATTTTATGTATATAATAAGGTAAATAAGGGAAAATTCATTTTTATTCACTTAAAAATTCATTCTTAATTCTTCTTAATTGTTGGGAAATTATTTATTTTTTAAATACAGAAAAGTGGATAAGATTAATCAGCACAAATCATAGCTTAAAGAGATGTGAAGAGATATGAAGAGATGTGACTGAAGCAAAAATAAATAAATAAATAAAATTAAATAAAGAAATAACAATATACAGTAATATCAGTTTGTTTCCTTTTTTTATTAATAAAACAACAGAGAGAGAGCTGGCATGTCTAAAAGTGAGATTTAGCAACATTTTGATCAGTTTGATGGCGATCAAACAGTGAATCACGACTATAAAAGGAAAGAAACTTTTGCTACTAAGAGCTGCCTGTATTTAGCAGGATATAACCGGTTGTCCTGCCAAGTTAGGAATGTGTGTGTGTGTCTTTGCGTCCCCACGAGTGACACCTCACTTCCCAACCACACACCTGCACTGCCATCTACATCAAACAAGTCTTTTACACCCTTTTATCAGAGGCTTTTATCTTGTGTCATAACGTATAGCTGTGCTTTTTTCATTTGTGCTCCTGCGCTCGTAATTACCGCGAAAAGTCGACAACGGTGTCAGTCTGAAACGGTTTTAATCTGCTTTTAATCACCAGCATCACTGTCAGGAAGCGGAAAAGCCGCACGTCTGACTCCCCCGTCTGAGCTGGAATGTACAGTTTTGGGTCATTTTCTTTCTTTCTTTTTTTTATTTAGTGTCTGCACGCTCCCTCTCGGTTTTACTCATCAGCGTGGCTCAAGCTATCATTTCTACGCTGATGATGCTCAAACAAAGGGCCAGTCACGCCAGCCAACACTGACAGTGATATTTCGCGAGCGGAACTATATTTATTTCAGCGGAACCTGCCGTGATCAAGGGTCTCGCATCTCAGATTTCTGCCAGTGATTAAAGTTTAATAAGAAACTTAACTTTTATATTTCAGCTTTTGTCATTTACACATTCAAATTCGTACTTTCGTCATCATCAGCCAATAGCAAGACGGCTTTTACTACATTTTAACATTTACATTTACATTTAACTTATTTAGCAGACGCCCTTTTCTAGGGCGACTTAAAAAAAAAAAACTTCAACAAAGTGCTTCGTTTTTTACTTTAAAATATCCATAGCTAGTTTGTAGAGACTAGGATCAAGAGATACACCAAGCTTGATAATTTTTTTAAGATTAGTTTTAAAAAGATCTTCAGTCTTCAGTCGGCGTTTGAAGACCACGAGTGACACCACCACCTTGGTCCTCCAGCACAGAGAAAAGTCAGGATGTTTGTTTTCTGTTGGTTTTGAGGGAGTTGAGCTGTACTGGAAGCTCTAAGACAGGGATGGGCAACTTCCATGATGGAGAGGGCCACATTTTTTTCAGCATGACCATTGGAGGGCCACATGACCTCACACTTCAAATAATTGAATATGAAAAACGCTACAAATGATTTTCAATAAGAACAAATTTTATATGAATTTATATCTGTATGTTTACAGCACCAACATTTATCAACAACTATTTTCTGCATATTAATGCCTTTTAATACGGCAAAAGACAAACCGTTTGCTTAAAAAAAGTGCAAAAAGGAAGTCCTTCATATCAAAGAACAAAAAGTTTGCTTAAAAAACTGATTGCAAATACAGTAGTTCCTCTGTGTAAAATAAGTTCATTATAACAAGTCCTTCATAAGCAACAAGGACAAAACATTTGCTTATAAAAGTGCAAAAGGCATTTGAACTCATTTATAACAAAGAACAAAAAAGATTTAAAAACTGATTGCAAATAGCTCATTCAATAATAGCAGAAAACTAGACCACAGAGGCCCAACATTTATTGAAGCTAATGAGAGAGCTGTGGTTTGGCCTGCTGGCTCACAATGGACTGGATGTCAATGTCAATTTTCGTGGTTGTTTGGCAGCGCCCTCTAGCGGTCAAAAGTAGAATTACGTTTTTTTTTTGTTTTTTTTTTTTGTTTTGTTTTTAATTATGAAATTATGAAATTATTTTTGATCTATTCGCGGGCTGCACTGAGTGATGACGAGGGCCGTGTGCGGCCCCCGGGCCGCCAGTTGCCCATCCCTGCTCTAAGAGCTCTTGGTACAGATCTGGCTTTGACCATCAGTGCCATCAAGTAGGAAGGAGCTTGAATTTGATGAGGGCGGAAACAGGAAGCCAGTGGAGGGAACACAGCAAAGAAGTCACATGACTGAACTTCAGATGATTAAAGACTGAAGAGTCATGTTGCCACTGATTCTAAACTAGTTGCGGGGTTTTTGGTGGCTCGCATTG
The DNA here is from genome assembly GCF_023375975.1 of Astyanax mexicanus. Classification (NCBI taxonomy): domain Eukaryota; kingdom Metazoa; phylum Chordata; class Actinopteri; order Characiformes; family Acestrorhamphidae; genus Astyanax; species Astyanax mexicanus. The sequence goes on along the minus strand of NC_064412.1, from coordinate 52,679,277 downwards.
GAAGACCAGCCAGTAGAGAGTTGCAGTAATCAAGTCTTGAGGTGACAAGATACTCTCTCTCTCTCACACACACACACACCAAACAAACACACACCCACACACACACACACACACACAGTTGTTAAGGTCTTTATCGCCATGCAAGTGGTGTTGTAGATAATATTAATTTTCTCTGTTTGTACAACAAGAGACATTAACCTTGAGTGCTGTCTGAGTGAAGATGCATGAGTGTAATACAAGTTAGAAGAGGACAGTGTGTGTGTGTGTGTGTGTGTGTGTTTCTGTATGTGAGTGTGTGGGGGTGTGTGTGTTGGGGAAAGGGGAATGCATTTTTTAGCAGTGCTCATTCCTAATTTAAGTGACCCCATCTTATCCCTGCACTACCCAACACTTCCACTGTCTTCACCCCATTCGGCAACAACCAACACTATTCCTATTCATTGTACCCATTACCCAACACTGTCTCCACAACATTCCTGTATTACACAACACTGTTTTTATTCAATCTTCCCATTACCCAACACTGTCTCTACCCCATTCTGCACTACCCAACATTGTTCCTATTCACTATTCCCACCCCATCCCTGTATTACCCAGGACTGTTCCTATTCAATCTCCCCATTACCCAACACTGCCTTCACCCATCCCTGTATAGCCCAACACTGTTCATATTCAATCTCCCCATTACCCAACACTGCCTCCACCCAATCCCTGTATTACCCAACACTGTTCCTATCCAATCTCCCCATTGCCCAACATTGCCTTCACCCCATCTCTGTATTACCCAACACTGTTCCTATCCAATCTCCCCATTTCCTAATACTATTCCCAGCCCATCCCTTTAATACCCAACACTGTTCCTATTCAATCTCTTCATTACTTGCTTCATTCCCATCTCATCTCTGTAATACCCAACACTGTTTCTATTTTATCAGCCAATTATTCAACAATGACTTCACCCCATTCTGCGCTACCCAACACTGTTTCTTTTCAATCTTTCCATTACCCAACCCTATTCACACCCAATCCCAGCATTAACCAACACTAATGATTACTGCAGTAAGGGATAAATTAGTAGTAAAGCCACAATAAAACATCTACAATAAACCTTTTTTTTTTACTGTCTTTTCTGGTGTGTAATAATGTTGCTGAGGCTTAATTACGGCTGCTGTTTGTCTTGTAAGCTCTGGTGTCGTTACTTTAAGATCATTGTCCAACATTGGCACTCTTAGAACATCTCTGAGCCAATCACATTCCACGACTGGTAAATCTTGTGTAACTACGCAGTTATTAGGGGGAGGGGGGGGTGTTGGGGGGAAAGGGGAATGCATTTTTTAGCAGTGCTCATTCCTAATTTAAGTGACCCCATCTTAACCCTGCACTACCCAACACTGTACCTTCCAAATTCTTACATTAACCAACACTGCCACTGTCTTCACCCCATTCTGCAATAACCAACACTATTCCTATGTATTGTACCCATTACCCAACACATTGTCTCCACCGCATTCCTGTATTCTCTTTATTACTTGCTTCATTCCCGTCTCATCTCTTTAATACCCAACACTGTCACTATTCTATCAGGCGATTACTCAACACTGTATCCACCCCATTCTGTACTACCCAACACTATTCCTATTCAATCTCTCCATGACCGAACACTATTCCCACCCAATCCCAGCATTAACCAACACTAATGATTACTTCAGTAAGGAATGAATTAGTAGTAAAGCCACAATCACATTCCACGACTGAGCCAATCACATTCCACGACTGAGTCACGACTAACTCACGACTGGTACAATCTTGTGTAACTACGCAGTTATTAGGTGTGCTCACTATAAAGTGTGTGAAGCTTGGGCTTCAACTGTACTAAATGTTCTCTTCATCATTAAAAATAGGCAACAAATAATTTCCATATGTTTGAGTTTGGAGTGAAAGTCTGCGTACCTGCTTTTAAATTCCTCCGCTCTACCTGAGTGACGTGCACTCGCAATAACAGCTCCCACCAGAGACACATCACACACTCGCGCTGGTGCTTTGACAGAGTCGATCGGAGCTGCTTGTTATTGGAGTGAAGTTTCCCTCATGAATCACCAAGTGACACACGCCGCCTTGTTCGTGATTTACTCTTACATGCGCATGTCAAATTAAACAAGTCGCACCTCTCCCTGAGAGGAAACTGATTGCTTTTCGCCGGAGAGCCGCTTTGCCTTTAATTTGTCTGAAATGAAGAGTGCCTTGAGCAGGCAGTCGGAGGTAAGGGCGCGCTTAAGCGGGGGTCACGAGGAACGCCTCCGATGAGAAATGGCTTGTGATCGTCAGGAGCGAGCCTGCAGTCTGGCTAAGAGACAATCAAAGGGGATCTGTTGGCTGTAAAAGCTAATGTGTGTGTAATTGCCTTGGTGGCTGCATGCTGCTGTAGCTCCTGCAGTGGCTTAATAGGGACTATAGTGAATTCTGGCTGGCGATATTAAGGGGTCCAAGCACTGGGAACCACTGTTGGATTGTTGGATTGTTGGATTTTGCTGTCATTGTTGAACATTCTCTTGGATTACTAAGAATATTATACATCGAACAGCTCTGGGAAAAAGTAAGAGACCACTTCAGTTTCAGAATCATCCCAATCAATTTCTCTGATTTTGCTAATTATAGGTATAAGTTTGAATAAAATGAACATTGTTGTTTAATTCTATGAACTACAGGCAACATTTCTCCCAAATTCCCCCAAAAAATTCTGTCATTAAGAGCATTTATTAAATGTCTGATGCTTTCAGACCTCAAATAATGCAAAAAAAAAAAAAAAAAACTCAACAGCATGTGCGCACCATGTGAAAATGAGTGAAATACACCTGCACATTTTCATAAAATGTAGTATTAGAATCATCCTACTCAACTGTGTACAATAATGCAGAGCTTTCAGACCTTAAATATTGCAAAAAACACAAGTTCATATTCATAGTTCAAGTTTTAAGAGTTAAGAAAATCAATATTTGGTGAATTAACCCATTTTTTAATCATTGTTGTTTTAATGCATCTTGGCATGTTCTACTCCACCAGTCTTACACACTGCTTTTGGATAACTTTATGCTTTACACTCCTGGTGCAAAAATTCATGCAGCTCAGCTTGGTTTGATGACTTGATGACTTGATCACCCATCTTCCTCTTGATCGTATTTCAAAGGTTTTCAATTTGGTAAAATCAAAGAAAAACATCATCATTAAGTGGTCTCTTATTTTTATTTTTCAGAGCTGTATATGTGGGTTGTGGAAAGATTCTGACTGGCAATGGGGAGAGCTCCAAATACCAGGGACCATTGCTGTCTTTCTAGATCCCAGCAGCATTGTAGAATATTCTCTTTTATTACTGGGATAGTCAACTTTCATAGCCTGGAGTGAGCCTGTGGCCTGGCTAAAAGACAACCAAAGTAACTTTATGTAAGGTTGTAAAGGCTGATGTGTGTTGTTGCCTTAGTGGCTGCCACTGTAGCTCTTGGCTTACTAAGAGCTTTTGGCTGGCAATGTTTAGGAGCCCAAGCACCAGGAAACGTTGCGATTGCAGCAGAATTGTACTACATATCTTTGGCTTTCTAAGAATTTTCAGAGCCTGTGTTGAGCATGTATCAACTCAGCAAAAGAAAACCAAAGGGTGTGTAAATTAATAGGCACCTTAGTAGCTTCCACTCTACTAGCTCTCGCAGTTGTGTAACAGTGACTATAGTAAATTTTAAAAGGCAATGTTAAGGGGCTCAAGCACTAGAAACTGTTGCGTTTATAGCAGAATTTTGCTACAAATCCTTGGCTTTCTAAGAATTTTTAGAGCCTGTGTTGAGCATGCATCAAATTTAGCAAAAGAAAACCAAAGGGTGTATAAACTAGTGCGTTATAACTGATTATTAATGATATTTAAGGCATTTACAGCCTAATTTGTAACCATTAATAAACTAATTGTAAACCATTTATAAACCCTTTATAAAGGTAGTCTTATTTTAAAGTGTATTTTTTTAAAGTATTTTAAAGTATTTAAAGTATTTTATTTTTTTTTATCAATTCTGGGCCTGACACTTTCTTTTCCTGCACTGTTTAGTGGGTTTATTTCTTAAACGCACCCCTGCAACTCTGAAAGTGCTTGAAAGTGAGCTGATAAATTGAAACAGGTGAGCTTGGTGGAGGAAGAGCACTACATGTGTAATGCATCAAATGTGTAAATGTGCAATTAAACTGAGGTGTATCTCCTTGTCTATTTTTCTCAGACAGGAGCATTACACTTCTTTTTTTTTCAGGCTGCATTGAACATATTAAGCAGCTGCTAAATTATTTCTTTTTTTTTTTTTTTTTTACTGCCTTTGTGCTTAATGTGGGCGTTAATGGAAATCCAGTGTAGGTGATGCAGTTCAGAAGGTGAGCTTGAATGTTTTCTTATTTCTTTTTCGTTCCTTTTTCTCAGGCTGTTTTTTTTTTGGGTTTCAGCTGGTTTGAGTGCAGTGGGCCTGCGGCCAGCGATTGACGGTAATGCACAGGGACAGCTGAAAATCCGCAGACAGGTTGATGTGTGTGTTTGTGTGTGTGTGTGAAAGAGAGAGAGAGAAAGAGAGAGAGAGAGATAGAGAGAGAGAGAGAGAGAGATTCTCAGCGTTCTCAGAACAGCTTAATTTAGCTTTATTTGTATGATTTTTCTTTTCATATACTGTACATTTAATATTTTAAACTATATTAAAGCTATACAAAGAAAACATGTGGAATTATTACAAAACAGAATAAGTTTTATACTGAAGATTTTTCTTTTTTATCATTTTATTTCAATTTTTTATCCTATTTTCTCCCAATTTTACAAGGTCAATTACCCAACCCACTCATCAGGACTCCCCCTATGACTAGTAATGCCCCAACACACCAGGAGAGTGAGGACTAGCACATGCCTCCTCCGACACATATTAAGAAAATCGCAGCGACTCATCTCTTGCAGACAGCTCGTTCTGTGGACATTGCTCTTTGTAGTGATGTGGGGAGAGAGTACCATCTACCCACCCAAAGAGAGCATGGCCAACTGTGCTCTCTCAGGGCTCCGGTAGCTGATGGCAAGCTACATGAAGGTGACTCGAACCGACAATCTCGGGATCATAGTGGCAGCACTATGACCGCCAAAAGTAGCTAGACCACAAGTAGCACATAAAAGATACACTAAGAAGGTGTATCCAAACTTTTGACTGGTACTGTCAATATTCATTCCAGCATTTAAGGCCTGCAACACATAAAAAATAAAAAATGGAATGGAATGGATCTAGTGAAGGTCTGGTAAAGCAGTAGACACAAAAGGCTGAGTCTCTGCGGAGCTCCAGTTTGTGACAAATGTGTGAGAAAAGTCTTGAAATGTTTAAAAACAACAATCCCATAATAAATATTGAATTTTTTTTTTCATATTTCTCCCTCTACAGCTCATATCATTAAACCATTGAAGGATCATATGAATAATAATTTGGATAAATAAAGTGTACAACCTTTTTTAACATTACTGTAACTTGCATTAATGGTAAATTGCAAAATTGCACCATATACTGTAATTGCGTCATATTGCATCAAAGTTCTCCAGATGTTTTTTTTTTTTTTTATTATTATTATTTGACATTTGATTACTATTATTAATAATAATTTTAAAGTGAACACATGTTTTAAAAAACATAATTTCATTTATAGATTTTTTTTTTGTCTTTGTAATACAACATTGAAAGAAACAAACCCTATCCATCCTACCCCCAAAGCAATGCATAGAACACAGCATAAAATACATAAACATATAAAATATGCATCACACGTAACTTTAAACACTCACATATTCACAAGCATGTATCCATAGATAATTGCATACACACAAAATAATAACATGAAGCAAAAAAAGAGAAAAGAAAAGAAAAAAAAAATACTAAAACGTGGGCTTCTTTTGTAGAATTTGTCGATTATATGTCATTAGTCTGACACACCCTGCTGTAATGTTTTTTTTTTATTATTATTCATACAGGGGTTGGACAATGAAACTGAAACTCCTGTTATTTTAGTGTGGGAGGTTTCATGGCTAAATTGTAGCAGCCTAGTGGCCAATCTTCATTAATTGCACATTATTGCACCAGCAAGAGCGTGAAGAGTGTGAAGGTTCAATTAGCAGGGTAAGAGCACAGTTTTGCTCAAAATATTGTAATGCACACTATAACATTATGGGTGACATACCAGAGTTCAAAAGAGGACAAATTGTTGGTGCGCGTCTTGCTGGCACATCTGTGACCAAGACAGCAAGTCTTTGTGATGCATCAAGAGCCACGGTATCAAGGGGAATGTCAGCATACCACCGAGAAGGACCAACCACATCCAACAGGATTAACTGTGGACGCTGTAAGAGGAAGCTGTCTGAAAGGGATGTTCGGGTGCTAACCCGGATTGTGTCTGAAAAACATAAAACCACGGCTGATCAAATCACGCAGAATTCAATGTGCACCTCAACTCACCTGTTTCCACCAGAACTGTCCGTTACCACAATAAATTATTGTGGTCTAAAACCAGGTGTTTCAGTTTCATTCTCCAACCCCTGTACGTATATATGGCAAACAAGGTGTAGTGATGCTTGAACTAGCCTAGGTTATTAGCAATTTGATATAGTAGTAGTAATAGTCCCTGGTCAAGAACAATACAATGCAGATAAAGTGTTTACTTACCATATGTGCTTGTTTCTTGCTCTAATTTCTTATTTTTCGCACATGGCATCCAGAAACGTGCAGGAATACGAATGCTAATGCATCAGAACACACCTGTTCCCCTGTGCAATCAGGCGTGTGCACCTGAGAGACTCAGAGAGAGGCAAGGAACTGCTACAGGCTCTTTCTCTCTCTCTCTCTCTCTCTCTCTCTCTTTTTCTCTATTTCTTTTTCTCTATTTCTCTCTCACTTTGTCTTATTTTCTCTGTCTCTCTCTCTCTCTCTCTCTCTCTCACACACACGTACATACACCTACACACATACACATACATACGCATATACACACACAACACCATATCTTGAATCCTTTTTGTTATTCTCCACAATCTTGCAACCCTGGAATGTGCTAGAATAAAAAAAAAATGCAACAGGGCTTTGTTAGCCATATATATATATATATATATATATATATATATATATATATATTTTTTTTTTTTTTTGAGTGATACATCATTAATAAATACAACATTCTCAGAGAAGCCCCTGCTCACGCCGTAAGGTAGCATCTTACGTCACTGCCGTAGTGATGCAAATCTATGATTCTCCGTACGGCGCTGCAGTGCGCTGCACGTGACTGCAGCAGCGTTTCCTAAAGTCCGCTGGGTGAAGCTGCGGGAGTTGGAGGCTGCAGCAGTGTTTATAGGGAATGAGGGAATGGGAGAATTCAAGTAGGCCAGTAAAAAAAGTAAAGAACAAAGACTTCCATATTTACATATATGCAGAAATGGATCAACGGGTCAAACATAAATGTATCCATTATCATTTATAATGTATGTGTCACAAAAAAAGAAAAAAAATATGGCAAACTATCAGCAAAAACAAAAAAAACAAATGTTTATTGTATGAAGGTCAGATGGTTTGCAGCAGATTGCATTCGTAGGTGTCTGTAAAAGTAGAAAAGCCAAGTATGTTGATTGGATTTTTTTAAGCTGAAGTGGTTTATTTGTCCTAGTCGTTCCCAGCCCACAAACACATTCTTTCATACTTACTGTTGTAAACACTTTAAGAACTCTGGCAAACAACAAAAAAGTGTGATTTACTGTAAAGACAAACTGTAACAAACTCGCTTAAAACAAACAAACAAAAAAAAATAGTATTATTTTGCACGCCCTTTAAAATAAAGGTGTTATAAAGATGATATAAAGGTGGTACAACAGTCGTTTTTGAGTGACACCTAAAAAACCCAAACATTTTTGGTTCCTTAAAGAACAATTCTTTATGCATTTATAGTGAAAAAAGTTTTGTATATAAAAAAAAAAATAATTGAAAAGTTGTAACAAGTTGATGTAAATATGACATGTCATTGCAGTAGACTCATCTTTTTACAACCATTTAAAGTCCTAAAGTTGTAGTTTGCAGTTCAGAGACATTGAGCAGGACGATCACTGGGCAACATAGCATGAGCAAAAACCTCTGACCACTCTGACATCCTTCACCAAACATCTGGGAGTACAAACCCACCAGATAATTCTGGCTGAGCAGCATAGACCCATTTAAGATTTTTTTTGAAGTTCATATTTATAACAGAATTTTGTTGTGATTAGTATATTTTTTAAGTGATTAACTACTATAAATTAAATTCCACTTCGCCAATCTAACATTGATTCTTTGATTCTTACAATTAGATCCACGTGTCACTCCTGACCGTGTCAGTCTACCTGCTCTGGACTCTGATTCTCACTACAAACACTCCAATTCCCAGCATGCACTAACATTGGACCTTCCTGACTCCTGACTTGCTGATCACATTACACTATGGCGTTCACACTCTCCCCAAGCTTCTGATTACCCACACCTGGTCTGTGTTCGTATAAATAGCTTAAAAATAGTGTTACTATACATAGCTTAAAAATCTTCCAGGCTTTTTTTGAACAGTAAGAAAAATAATAAAAAAATATCAATAAAAATAAAAAAACAGCTATCACCATTATTTATTACTGAGAAATATTACTTAGTAGGGGCACAGAGTGGTCCAGTGTGCTAAGGTGCTGCCACTATGATCGGGAGTTCGCTGGTTTGAATCCCGGTCATGCAGCTTGCCATCAGCTGCCGGAGCTCTGAGAGAGCACAGTTGACCTTGCTCTCTCTTTGGGGGGTAGATGGCACTCTCTCCCCTCATCACTCCAAAGGGTGACGTTGATCAGCACAAGGTTGCATCTGTGAGCTGATGTATCGGAAGCGAGTCACTGTGTTTTCCTCCGAGCGCACTGTGATGCTACTCGACAACGCTGCATCAACAGCAATCTTCACCATCCTGGTGTTGGGTCCTAATGAGTGGGTTGAGTAATTGGCCTTGTAAATTGGGAAGGAAATGGGATAATAATGTCTACTAATAAAATAAATAACTTAAGAGTAGGTGAGGTGAGGTGAGGGCTTGTATTATACAACCCCCGGTGTGTTAGTTTGGTAAGCTGGTGAATTCCCTGCACTTTCAGCACTCAAGCATAGAAAAACACACACTCCCAAACAGTCTTTCCTGTCTGTGAAAATCAAATCTATGTAAATCAATGTGAGCGGCAGGTCAGGTCACAAGGGTGTGGGAAAAGCCATGGGGGAAAGCGCGAAAGTGTGAAAAAATGATGCCCCTTCTAGGCATTCTGGGTCAGTATGACATTTGTGTGAGCAGCCGGCCTGCGGGGGCAGCGGTGGGAGAACGGAGCTAATTACCCTGTTTGGACAGAGAAAAACACACAGTCCGGATTTAACACACCTCCTTCCCCTCACAGCTCTGAATAAAATAAAAAAGAAAAAAATAAAGAAAAAGTCCAGTCCTATTATTCATAGATGAAACTGTTGAATGCATTCATTGAGGCATATCATATTATATTATAGAGAAACTTCCAAAAGGTGAGGCAGACCTTAGTAAAGCCCTGAGAAAGTAATTATAATATATATATATATATATATATATATATATATATATATATATATATATATATATATATATATATATATATATATATATATATACAGTATGTTTTTCACAAAATCTCTATCATTTTTTTTTTGTATTTTCTCTCAGAATCTTATAGCTATGACAGTTATTTTCCTATCAGGGAATATACTTCCTCAACTACATGTGCACACAATGTAAAAATGAGTGAAATACACCTGCAAATTTTCATAAAATGTACTATTACAATTACCTTACTCAATACCCCGTACAATAATAAGCTTTGTGTATATATATACAGTTCTGGAAAAAAAATAAAGAGAGACCACTTCAGTTTCTGAATCAGTTTCTCTCATTTCTCCCAAATTCCAAATAAAATATTCTCATTTAAAGCTTTTTAAAATTCATTTAATTTTAGAAAATTATAAATTAAATGAATAAAATAACTAAACAGTTTTCAGAGCTTTCAGACCTCAAATAATGCAAATAAAACAAGTTCATATTCATAGTTTAAGTTTTAAGAGTTCAGAAATCAATATTTGGTGGAATAACTGGTTTTTAATCCCAGTTTTTATGCATATTGGCATCATGTTCTCCTCCACCAGTCTTACACACTGCTTTTTTTTAGATAACTTTATGCCACTCCTGGTGCAAATATTCCATCAGTTCGGCTTGGTTTGATGGCTTGTAATCATCCATCTTTCACTTGAATACAACCAGAGTTTTTTTTTATTTGGTAAAATCAAAGAAACACAATTTTTAAGTGTGTATATTTAGTTATCACTATTTCCCACCCATCCCGCTATCACATAATCCCACAAGCACATGGAAGGTAAAAGCCAGCACATGCTTCCTCAGAGACACGTGAATCCAGCCAACGGCTTCTTCTTTCAGGACTGCTGCTGATGCAACGTCTTTGGACAGCTGAACACGTATGAATGCTAATGCTAACTGCCAATTCTGTTACATCAGCTAACAGCAGCCGCGCTGACAGCATCATGCTACGATGCGCTGAGAGAGGGAGGACTGACCTGTCCACCCAGAGAGAGCAAGGCCAGTTATTCTACCCAGGCTTCCTGGCTGGATGACCATCCGCTGGGATCGATCTTGCAATAAGGCTAAGATGATTGCACCACTTGAGAGCCCATAAAGAGTTAATTCTACTCAATTCTCCTGAGCTAATCAGGACAACAACCACATCAACCATGAAATTTCACTGAATTGTTGGATAAACTCTATTTGGACAGCTGTTCATTCTTTGATAATTGTAAGTCATTATAAGTCAATGTACAGTACATTGATCTCATTGGAATGACTGTCTCTACTATCTAAGAAAGGCTTTCTACTAGATTTTGGAGCATTGCTCTGAGGATTTGATTGTATTCAGTGACAGATGGTGGAAGACCAATCTTCAACTCAACCCTCAACTGGGGAGTGGGGGGGAGGTGGCTTTATAGGTGGCTCTAGCCAACCCACAACTGCCATTATTCACAGAACCAATAAGTTTACGTTTGATTATCTGTTACAAATAGTGATATTCTTTTAATATAAATGTATACTTTTTCATATTTTATACAAGCTATATAGCTTATGCTAATTGTAAGATGCCCTTTGCACATGCATTAAGTTTTTTGTGTATACTAAACATCATAGACATAGACATGGTTATAATGGACACTATTATCCCACAAGGCATTGTGAAATGGAAAGGGAGGAGCACAAAACAGGTAATGATGTTGATATTCTGTGTACTAGCTTGTCAACACAATTGGTATGCAGCCTAAAATTAGTCTTGCTTTAATAGTTGAGGAATGTACTAAAAGCACATGGAATTGAGTATTCTAGGGCACTAGGGGGTGCTGGTAGCAGCTGAGGCTGGTATTTGTCCATGTGGTGCATCTGAGTATTTTATTTGTCAAGCTAAAAACAGAGATTTCCTGTGAAATATCTAAAATTTTCTTTGTGTTTGTTTTAAACACAAAACACATCATAAGTCAAAGTAATCCTAGAAGGAAGTGTTGGAAGTGTTGGATTGCAATGCTATCGATAAGGATGGAGGTTGCCAGGAATAATTAATAATAATAAATATTAGACAAGTCTGGTTAAGATACACATACAAAAGTAAGTAATGTATAAAGCACTTTTTTATTGTGGTATGCTAGGTGTCTTGACATGGAGTTGTAGAGGTTCCTAATGGTGTCCCATGATTATTTATCATCTTGAAAAGTCTGTAGGAGGGTTTAGTGTTAATAGCTAGTTAAAAAGCATGTATTTTTGTGACAAAGTCAGAGCTCACCTGCCTCTTAAAGGGACGGACTGGCACACTGATGGTTTAATGGTTTAATTTACGTTACGGCCAAAACACAGTCATGATTAATTAAAAAAAAAATAAAAAATAGTAAATGTCTTTTGCACATTTTGAGCTGCACAAGACGTTTTTTTTTTTTGTGCCCAGATAATACCAAAGTACCAAAATACCGCAAAATTTTAATCAACAATTTTAGTTTTAATAGATCAAAAGTGTATCTGAATTGATGTTAATGTTATGAGCACTAGGGGTGAAAATTGAAGGGCATCTCATGACACGATATTATAACGATACATTAGCCATGATAACAATGAATTCTCTCAAATCTGTATTCATTTTCAGACCATTTCCACCATATATGAGCTGTGGTAAACTTGGCACTTGGTAAAAGCGGCACCAGAACGGGCAAATTAAGGTCTCCGGCTCCCCAGCAGAGTGTAGAGGTTGCAAAGCGAGAGATGAATATTGTGTTTGAGACGAAGAGGAGGAGAGCGGATCGTTTATCCTCCACTAATGTCCTCCAGTGTCGGACTCGTTCACTATCGTTGATAATAATCTGCCTTCTGCTGATCTGGCTGAGAGATTGCTGGAGATGGGGCTGTTTACAGCAGGGCAGTCTGATATACAGCATTCTCAGGACGAACACAGAAAAAAAAAAAACACTGTTTATTTTCCATAAGAAGATGTTTACGGATTTATCAGAGCACTCTGATGGCCTTGTCATGGCCAATCTCTCATCGTCATTGACCTTTTAACCCTTGGAAGCTGCAGTTGTCACCGGCAGTGATAAAAAAAAAAACGTACAACTGATACTTGTAGCTGAATAAAATGTGTGGATTTTCTGCGGACTTTAGATTTAAGAATTGGTGTAAACTTGCATGGCATTGTCATTGATTATGTTACGCATTATGGCAGCAGAACAATGAACTTAAAAGTATACAGGACGGATATAAAGAAATATACAACCAAACTGATTGGGAGATCCTTAATCATGCAGCAAGATAAAGACAAAAAGTCAGAAGAGTTCATCCGGGGCAATAAATAAAAGATGTTAGATTGGCTTAGTTAACCCTCAAACTTAAATCCTATACTGCATTTATTTTACCTGCTAAAGAGGATACTGACCCTTAGCAGACCCTTTATCTGCTAAAGGTCAGTATCAAATATATATATATATATATATATATATATATATATATATATATATATATATATATATATATATATATATATATATATAAAGATAATAAACAACATACCAGAGTGTGCAGGCAAAAAGGTTGTACATGAAAAATCCAAACAGGCAGAGGTCAAGGCAAAAAGGAGTAGTCAAAGAAAAAAAAAAAAGGTCTGGCAATGGGAAACAAACTATAAAGAGTGCAAGGCAAGAAAGCAATAAAAAAAACACAAAAATAGCTGTAAAAATGCAAAAACAATCAAAAGAAATGCTTAAAAGAAGATCAAGCAAGCTAGACTTAATACCCGACAAGGGAACAAAGGAAACATGGGGGTATTTATACAAGGCAGTCCAGGTGTGAGCAATCAGTAGCTCGGTGAGCGTGAACACCTTAGCGGCACATGATGAGGAGAGTCAGGGAGGAAGTTATGTTTTGTTGTGAAGTTCTGGATGTAGTTTGAAATTAAGTTGAGAGTTTTAACAGTTTAAGTAACATTTAGCATTTAGCAACATTACTTTAGCATATTCTCTTGTGATTCAGATTAACCAATGGGCATTCTCTGCACATGGTAGGGAAGAAAAAAAGTCTATTGAAGTCTATTCTGATAAAAAAAAAAAAAAGTCATCAATGAATGATAAAATGCATTCTTGGCATATTTACATAAGTTATTGTGAACATTCCGTAAAGAAAATTGATATATAGTATCTGACAGGTGTCCAGCGTATAAATATCCTAGTTTATTTCTTATGACAGTGTGCGCAGAGACTGGCGAGTCCGCAGGCTGGTTGGTAGTTCGCGTTTCTGCTGGGTAGAAGTGATGTTGGCCCAGTGTTGAGCCTCAGAAGTGGAGTTTTTGATCTTTTCTCCGCATATCATTAAGCACATTATGGGTTTGGACCGGCGCTGCCTCTCTTCAGCTCACGATCAGCCAATGCTCTTCGATGTTTGCAGCACATCCCCCTCGGTCCCTGGTGTGATAATTAATATTCATATTTGTCCAGCGCCTCAAACGCTGCCTTCAGCGTTTATGAAATGATGAAGAGTCAGTGTGTGTGTTTCTGTGTGTGTGTGTGTGTGTGTGGGTGCGTAAGGGGTTGGGGTTTGATTTGGAGGTGAAGCCCTGCTGAGGGACGAGCTCTGGCGTATCTGCTGTGAGGGAAGCGAGGCTGAGAGGGCTCCACACAAAGTGAAGAACCTAAACAAGCTGAAATATTCACCATTGGGAGAGAAGATAAACAGTAATTGAAAGCGCTGGCGATTGCTTATTTATGCCATTTCTCATTTTTTTTTCTCTCTCTCTCTCTCTCTCTCTTTTTCTGAGCTGTCAGAAATAGAGCATCTTCAGAGCATCTTCAACCATAGCAATACATACAGCCATGCAGCTAACCAATGCTTCTACATAGGGCTATAAGTTGTATATATTCACCAATATTAGATTCCAAATGAAATCTATTTGTCTATTTATCATACAGCCATGCTGTCATGGCTGGACAGGACTCAAACACACACAGATACAAAGCAAATTGATTAAGGTTTATTAATGAAAGTAGCAATACAGGGGATAGTCAAAATGTTCAGGGTCAATACCAGTAAACAGCAGCAACATAGAGTAAACATACAACAAACAAGATCAAGTGCAAAGGTCTTACACCAGCAGGATATATCAGAGGGCAGGCAAAAAGCCAAAAACAAAACAAAAAAAAAAACAGAACAAGATTAAACTCTGGTATCTTCTATTCTAGAGTACACGCAGGGTTCTACCACATTCTTGGCTGTGTAAATTGTGTGACAGAACTTGAAATGAGCTTATTTTTATTACGTGATTGACAATTTTCTGTGAAATTCTAAATGTTCTGCTTTAATTACAGGTTGGTGCTTTGTGATTTGACACATGCAATTACATAGCAGTCAAGTGCCCTGTATGTTTTTTTTTTATTAATTTACACCACAATATGGCCTAAACAGCAAATAAACTGACTCACTGTTTGGCAAACCTAAGTTTTATTTATTTTATATATCTTGCTTTGCTTTAAAAACAAGTAGAAAAAGCAGTGAGTCTTTTAGGATATGGTGTGTCTCGTGTCTCTCAGACAAATTTAATTCAATTCAAAATTAGATTATGTTATTATTATAGTTGTTTTTCCAGCTACGATTGGAACTACAGTTCCTACATCACTTCCTGTTTGCTACATTTTTAACTGTCCCCAGAAAACAGCCAAAATGTAGACATTTCGTATGAGAAATGAGAATAAATCAATTTTTCAAATTTCTGTGTGTGAGTCACAAAGAAGGGGAAGATGACATAAATGCCTAAGCAATGATTGGCTTGGTAACGCAATAGTTACTTTTACTGGTAACTAGTTACTTTTATAGTGGAGTAACTCAGTTAGTAACTCAGTTACTTTTTTGGAGAATTAACTAGTAACTATAACTATTTTTTTTTTTTTAAGTAACGAGCCCAACACTTGTGTTTCGTGGGATTTTATCTGGATTAATATCTTCTCTAGCAGTAAACAGGAGTGCTTTCATGGCCAATAAGAAAGTAAATGGATATATAAATAGACAGAGAGACAGACAGACAAGTACAAAAAAGCCCACAAATACACACACACTAACACACACACACACACCAGGGTAATTAGTGTTCCTGGCATATACCCCTCGTATCCTCTTTGACCCTTCCAGATAGATTGGCACCAGGAATCATCCCGAGAGATCATCACTTCCACCGTCCTGCAGGAAAACACTACTGAGGAAGAGCCAGGAGAGGTGACGAGACGAGGGCACAGACTGATGCTCTACACTGACTGCTGCTGACCACCGCTGACCATCACCACTGACCTCAGAGACAGACTCACTGACAATAACAGCCTGAGCCAGTGAACACAATCTATCAGATATCATATTATCAATCAGATATACAGACATATAGACAGACAGATACAGATACAGTGGCTTGTAAAGTATTCATTCAACTTTTCCACATTTTCTCACCGGTACCACTTTAAAATAAGACTAACTTTATAAAGGGTTTTATCAAAAAAAAAAAAAAAAAAAAAAAAAAAAAAACGTTGTATAATTTGCATTTCACTTCACTTCACAATTATCTGCTATGTATTGGTCTATCACTAGGGGTATGAATACTTTTGCAAGCCACTGTAGATCGGGACAGATAGAAAGATGAACAAACATCAGAAGGATGAACAGCGAGATAAATGGGTAGCAAGACAGACAGACAGACAGACAGACAGACAGACATAGATAGATAGATAGATAGATAGATAGATAGATAGATAGATAGATAGATAGATAGATAGATAGATAGATAGATAGATAGATAGATAGATATACAGGCAGCTAGGAAAATGAACAGACAGACAGACAGACAGATACACAGACAGATAGATAGATAGATAGATAGATAGATAGATAGATAGATAGATAGATAGATAGATAGATAGATAGATAGATAGATAGATAGGAAAATGAACAGACAGACAGAGAGACAGACAAGCAGACAGACAGATTGACAGACAGACAAGCAGACAGACAGATAGACAGACAAGCAGACAGACAGACAGACATGGAGGTACGGACAGCCGGACAAAGTGATGTAGAGAAATATGGACAGATAGATTAGGATTTACTCAGTAATAAAACTGCAGTTTGATTATAATTATCTTGACGCTTATCTTATTCAACATAAAATTTGGAAGTGCACAGTCACTGCAGCTCTGTCAACATTACACACACACACACACACACACACACACGCACTTCTCCCCATCGCTGTGCTACAGCACACATGAGAGCAGCAGCTGGGGTTTACTACAAAACCCACAATCCTTAGGGGCCTCTGTACGGCTGTGTAAACACAGCACAAAGACTATCATGACTCCTGGCGCAGAAATAGCGCAGCTGTTTATTCCCAGAAACAATCGATGTCGAGCCTGTCGCTGCCGCACTTTCAGCCATATGGCTTCGATATGTGCTTGATTTCTTGATGACTTTACTTGCTAATTTCTGCTTCTTGGCTTTCGCTGTTATTTCCCTCCTGTTTTACTCTTCCCTCTCATGCTCTGTCTGCATCTTACACCTCATTTCCAATAGACTGTTCAGACTGCAACAGCTACATTTCAGCTGAACGTTAACTGTGCTGTTTATTTCATTAGAAAACACAACTGTATTGTACGGTTTTACAGTTAGCGAATTAAAACTGGGTAGAATTTATACTCCTAGGGCCACTTTGTTAGGAATACAATTCTTATTCACATTGCTGGTGTACAGACTGAATATGTTCACACAGCAGGTGAAATTACTCAGGTAAAATTTGTATCTTCATTAACTGCACATTATTGCACCAGTAAGAGCAGAGTGTGAAGGTTCAATTAGCAGGGTAAGAGCACAGTTTTACTCAAAATATTGCAATGCACACTATAACATTATGGGTGACATACCAGAGTTCAAAAGAGGACAACTTGTTGGTGCACGTCTTGCTGGAGCATCTGTGACCAAGACAGCAAGTATTTGTGACGTATCAAGACCCACGGTATCCAGGGTAATGTCAGCATACCACCAAGAAGGATCAACCACATCCAACAGGATTAACTGTGGACGCTGTAAGAGGAAGCTGTCTGAAAGGGATGTTCGGGTGCTAACCCGGATTGTATCCAAAAAACATAAAACCACGGCTGATCAAATCACGGCAGAATTCAATGAGCACCTCAACTCTCCTGTTTCTACCAGAACTGTCCGTCGAGACAATAAATTATTGTGGTCTAAAACCAGGTGTTTCAATTTCATTGTCCAACCCCTGTAGTTATTGTAATATTCATCAACGTGTAGGTGAGCAGTGGTAGGGTGTTGCAGATGGGGTTCCCACTATATTACCTGCACGCTACTGATAGATAGATGAACTAAGACCAGTATCACACACAAACACAAACACACACACACACACACATACCAGTATGCCACTACTACAGTGTATCAGTAGAACAGTGTAGATAAACTGAAATGACCAACCTTCCCAATTAATAGGCTCAGTTATGTGTACAATTACAGCAACCTGTAAATTGAGCTGTTTTGTGCTGCTTTGACTTGGCTTTAAATGAACCCAGCCTTTACTGTCAAACTGTAAACAAAGCTGCTACACAGTCATTAGGGACCGAGCTTCTCCAGATGTAGAAAACACCGCAGCTGTTATAATTAATGAGAAAACTTTTAAAAGTAGACATGCAATTATTTAAAATGGCTGCTTCCTGTTTCACTACTGTTCACTCTGTTACCAGTCTGGCTTCACCATTCATCACCCACTCAGACTTCACCATTCTGAATTGATGATAATTATATATTGATGCTGGAAACAATTTGAATGCATAGTTATATTTCTCTTGCTTTATAATAGATATTGATATACATTTTATACATGTTTTTTTTTCCATTTTCTCCCTATTTAGCTGTAGGCCAATTGTCCCTCCCATTCAGCTGCTACGACTTGGTTCCAATACATCAGCTCACAGATGCAGCCTTGTGCTGATCGACATCACTCTTTGGAGTGATGAGAGGAAAGAGCGCCATCTAATGTACCCACCCAGAGAGAGCAAGGTCAATTATGCTCTCACAGGGCTCTGGCAGCTGATGGCAAGCTGCATGACCAGGATTCGAATCAGCAATCTCCCGATCATAGTGGAAGCATTTTAGACTGCTGGGCCACTCAGCACCCCAACACTGTGTTTTAAGTCATGAATTCATGGATGCTCTAAATTACTTGCAATGTATTTTAAACATGAACCAAACTGTCCACATTTACAGTGGACCTAAAGTATATATTTAATAGATGTTCTGGCTGTAAGAACACATCATGGCTTTAGAAACCCTTGCTCTTACCTTCACATTTATCTACCTGCCTACATGGCGTTCGGTTCAGGCTTCAGTTGTCCATGTTCTCAAAAATTACACAATTGCACACAAGTACAGTAGGGTCAGTGAGTGCAGGAACCTAGCAGCATCAAAATTGCAGGACGTTTTGATGAAAGGCTGTGTGAAAGGCTGTGTTCACACCAAGGAAACTAGACTCTGCAAAAAGAAAGTTATATTTCTCTCAAAGAAAGCCGAATTTCCCTTATGGAAACTGAATTATCTTCATACAGTACTACATTTCCCTCATGGAAAATGGAATTCAGCTCACAGAAAGCTGTATTTGTCTGATACAAGTTACATTTTGCTCAAAGAAACCTGTATTTTTCTCATGAAAATGGACTGTACCTCAGAAAAAGCTGCATTTGTCCTTAAGAAAACCTAATTTTCGCTCATGAAACACTGAATGTTCCTTCACAGAAAACAAGAAGTATTATGGGAAAACAAAATTTTCCACAAAAAATCCTAATGGGAAACTAATAGAATGCTTGTATTCTTGTAGTACAGACATGTTCTGATCCTCAATTAATTTTTTCATATGGAAAACAAAATTTTTCTCACTAAAAAAAAAAAAAAATTCCCTACAATGAATTCTATATATGGAAAGCACAGAATTGTCAACATGGAAAAAGAAAAACAGAACAACAGAAATGTAAATTCCAAATCTAACTTCTACCTTTAATAAATAAATATATAAACAAATATAAAGTAGTGTTTTAAAACAAGTAAAAAAAATATGTATATGTCATGGCTGGACAGAACATAGACATGTAGATGCAAATCAAAATATACAAAAAATATTAAATAAACTACTAAACTACTACAAAGGAGTAGTCAAGAAGAGCAGGGTCAACAACAGTAAACAGCAGCAAGAGAGAGTAAACATGCCATACATGATCACAGGCAAGGCAATATCACAGTCTGGGTCGGTAAATAGAAAAAAAACAAGGTCGGACACAAAAGAGCAGAGAAAAATGTTTTGTATGAAGAAAAAGCATCAATACTCAGCAAGGATTGTGTGTGTATTGAGGATGACTATACTATAGAGGAGGTACAGAACAGGTGTAATCAATATTCAGGTGATAGGCGGCTTCCGGGTAGTTCCGTGTTCAGTGTTATGTGGTCGTAAATGGGAGGGATTTGCATTCTGGGCAGTGTAGTCCATAGACTAGAGGTAAAGTCTTTTTATTTGTCAAAATAGTTTTTTTTTTTCATTAATTATGAATTCAAACAGCATTCAAAAATGACTTAAAATCCTTTTTCACAAACATATGTCTTACATGCATCCATTCATCTTCCTCCAGAATAATCAAACCCTTACAGCCCAGGTAAACAGCAGTGGTCTTAGCTGGTCTGGCAGTGCTGTGAATGGTAGGTGTTTCTGATAAATTGTCCCGTGAGTGAAGTGGCTCTGTGCTGAAGTGTCAGGCTAGCTGAACCTCAGTTCTCCGCGCCGCTGCTAAAGCCCGCTAACTGACAGCTCCTTTGCTAATGTTGACAAGTGGTGCCGCCCGCCCGGGGTGTCACATGATCTGTGATGAATGGCGCTGGATACGGTTGCCGTGGCGATGCAGTCTGGGAGCGTTCTTGACCTTTTCCTTCACCGGGCGGCGCGTGAGCGGATCTCGACGCGTAAGCCGAGATTCCTCCGCCGTGTCCTCGAGCCCGGCGCCGCTATCATCTCCGCTCCGCGAGACGGTAAACGCGGCCTTCGGATCTTCAGCGGGAGTGGCGAGGGCGGCGCCACTGTTTATGTGATAGAGGCCTGAGATAAGGGACTCAGACGCAACGGGGGCTAAAGTGGGGTTGGGTAAAAATCGATGTCTCCTCAAACAGAACATGCTGTTCTTTCAGTAGAGCCGAGACTAAGCAAAGAATAGCATTTCAGGAACAGTATAGAAGCTGTATCACTGAAAACTGAATTTTACACATGATTAACTGACGTTTTTGGATATAAAAGAGCATTAAGCAGCTTGTAAACGCTGATGAACTTTCATGCCCTGTTTAGTGCACTGTTATCTTCACAGCACTTGCAGACTGTCTATGTCAGATAAGCTGCAACATTGGCCTGTTCTGAATTCGTCATGGATGTAATACCATATCACACAAACAAATGCATGGGGTGAATTTTGTACCAAAAAAATAAAATCCGCAATCAAAATATTGAGAATTAAAAGTAAAAAATGTGTAGAAAAAAAATGGATACTGGTTACTTCTTTGCAGTTATTAAAAAATTATTTTAGTTTGGATTTTGCTTATATTTTATTCTTTGCTTTTTTATTTTTGTGGATTTTTTTTTTGCTTCTGAGTTTTAGCACAGTTTTCTCAGGTGGGCGGGGCTTAGAAGAAGGCTTCTCTCTTGAATCTCTATTGATCACCTGAGTGCACAAAAGTCCACAAAATCCACAGAAAATCCACAAAAACATAAAAAAAAGCGAATTAGTGCAAAATCCAAACTGAAATATCGTTCAAATAACTACAAAGAATAAAAACGTAACCAAGTATATTAAAGCAATAATACATGAGAGGGAGTGTTATAATGTGTAATATTGGCGCTGCTGTGCTGCAGTCGTAGGCATGAGGCCTCGAGTGTATTCTTGCGATAATACTACAGTTTCATTATCGCTGTTTATTGAAAGATTTTGAGGTAAAGAGGATGAGAAAATATGATCTGTTTGGTTATAAACACTATGGCAGTTAAAATAGTTCCGTTGCTGCTATGTTTGGAGCTGCATTGTTTGGCTTGTAAGCGCTGAATCATTGTTAGGTTACCTGTATGTGACGGAGTAATACATGGAGAGCTTTGGTTACAGTACATTACTGGCTAATAACGGCACTCATAGAACTTTTCTCAGCCAATCACATTGCGGGTTCGGAACTGTGGTATAATTAATAATATAAATTTACTATTGCAGATTTTATATTATATAATTTTTTGTGTAAAACCTTTGGCACAAAATTCACCCCATAGAGATTTAACTCAATTTAAAGTAATCCCAAACCCCCTTTTTTATTATTATTATTATTATTTTATCTATGGAGATTAGTCAGTATGAGCTGTGTTTGCGTATCCGAACACCTGTGTCAGCACAGAGCACACAGAGTAAACTAGCTGAGTCCGGTAATTAGCCAGTGAAAGGTACAGTTTGGGTTAAATTAAAGCTTTGCTACAGCGTCTCCGACCCCGGTCTCCACAGTGCAGTGTGCCGCTCTTCTTAATTAAACGCGTCCTCCTGTGACTGAGGCCGAGAGACTGATATCCACATGACATTCACACTGCCTCACTCTTATTTACTGTCAGATCCACAGCTATATAAATAACCTGACATTTGGCTTCTTCAAATAAAAGCATCTTCGTTAGCAGGAGAAGAGGAGATTTCTAATATGTGTTTGTTGTATGTTGTACATATTTCACCTACTGGTGTGTCTGAGTATGTTTTAATGATATCATTGTTTTAGTTTTTTTTTTTTTTCAGCACAAAAAATCATAATCATAACTTTGTAAAAAAGTAATAAAGTGGCTAATTTGAAAATTTTACTTTTTGTATAGCACTTACAACTGTTACCAACTTTACTGCGTGTCATGGTTAGCTCACAGTTCAAACAAAACAGCAGAATTAATTACATTTTATTCTATTCTATTCTATTCTATTCTAATTTATTCTATTCTAAACCCAAATCAGACAAATTTGGGAAAGTAAGAATGTCAGTAGTAACGGTGTTACCCTGCCTGCTCTGGTCTCTGAACTTGCCAATTAGGACTTCATGCTATGGCGCTCCTGCTCACCCAGTACTAATTGCTCACACCTGTTCACCTGTTTATATATACCCTTCATATGCTTCATGTAATTTCCTGACATTTCCTTTGTTTTACTACCATTACTGAATCATTTTGTCTTTGACTTCCCCTATTGCCTTGCCTATTGTTGCCTATTTATTGCCTTGTTACCGAACCTTTTGTTTATTCACCCTACCTTAGCCTATTCTTAAAGTACAAATTTCTTGAAGTTACATTGTTCTTAAAGTTGTTCCTTTATTCATTTTAATTGCTGAGATAATTCGATATTAGAAGTTAACAATTTTAGAACAGGGCCATTTAGGTCAAGTGATCAGTTAAACAAAAAATACTGAATAATGATGTAATTTTTTTAACAAATGTTTGTAATCATTATGATGCTATTGGTGTTCACGCTCGCCGGACTTCTGATTGCCCACACCTGTCACAACTGTGTTGTATAAATACCCCCTCCCCTCTTTCTGTTGTTCCCTCGCTGGGTATTGAATCTAGTTTTCTAGCTCTTCTACTAAATGTTTCTGACCCTGCCGGTCTTTGACTACCTTTATAAGCCTTATGCCTTTGTTAATACATATTTTGATTGATGTCTGCATGTGTTTGTCCTTGGTTTGGCCCACATGGCAGATTTGACTTTTGCACAGTAGTGTAGGCATCCTACTTCTTCTGTAAAGTTCTCTCAGTTTTTTTGCTCTAGCACTGTTGGTATATGTAATACTGATGAGATAGATCCTATTTTATGTACCATAGGGGCTGACATTGCATAAATATAAATGTGTGTGTGTGTGTGTGTGTGTGTGTGTGTGTGTGTTTCTGTGTGTGTGCGTGCAGAATGTTAAATTTATTGATAGTTAGTTCTAAAGATGTAGATATATGTAAGAGTAGCCAATTGGGACGTACTGCTCCCTTTTGAATAAAGAGAGGGATTAATCAAATGCAGGGAATTTTTATGTTTGCTTAATCGAGCACCGGGACAAGTACTGATGAAAAGGGTATAAGAGAGAGAAAGAGAGAGAGAGAGAGAGAGAGAGAGAGAGAGAGAGAGAGAGAGAGAGAAAGAGAGATAGAGAGAGAGCATTGAGCTTAGTGTTTTAAGCAGCAGTCCATTTACCAGAGCATTTTTCCCCTTAATGTGAAGGTAATAGGATGGTGTTAATCCTGGTGAAAGATAGAAGGAAAGAATAAAGCCATTTGCGAGGATGAGATCTTTCTTAAGAAAAGCCACTTGAAGCAGAAGTGCTGAGCTTCAGGCTTTGGTGATCTTCTTTAGCTCTTATTCTTGAGTCATTATCGTCATTCTGTTAAACATTTGACCCACATTACATAGTAATAGATGTGTAATTACACAGTTAGTTATGTAATAGTTATGTAAAACTTAGGTACATAATGGATAACCATTGCAGACTTTTAGATTTTGATGTTAACATTCAGAAAAAGATCTAAACATATCACAGCATTTCTTTATATTACTTCCAAACACAATTCAACAGTTATTAAGTTTATAATCTAGAACGTTTTCTGGTAGGGATTCCTCTTAAACAATTTACAAATTACTTTGACAATGATGTGACTTTTAAGGACTTTAGTTGATATGATTTATGTACATTTTCTCCACACTAAATCACTCAAGCATCAATGAGCAAATAAATAATAAAAAATGATTTGATCATTTTCAGACGTTTGCCAAACCAGCATCTTTGTAAGCATTTTGCAATAAGCTAAACAATAGCCAGTTTATAGCAATGAATTGAAATAAATTGTGAATTATACATATAATCATTCACTACTGCTTCTACCAGAAACCACACTATAAAATTCATGATGCTAAAATTCACTTGGAAAGGAATATAAGTGTTCTTTATTGTTTTTAAGTTGGAGAAATTGGAGAAATAAAATTAACTAAAAAATAAGTTAACCCTTTGAGACCCTGCTTCCATCACATTGGACATCGTATATTTTATTGTTTTTTCACATAATACATTGTTGCACATAATTCTGGATTAATTAAGATCTGTTATACATACAAATAGGCCATAAACCAGCCAATAAACAAGCTTACAAGCTAATGAAACAGTAGCTTAGCTTAACAGAAATTTTTACTAATTTTATTTGATTGATTTAAAGACGTTTTTATCATGCTTATTTTACTGTTTTTATATCTATATGTATTTTTTCCATCACTGGAATATAATTCAGATCTGAAAGGGTTAAGACACAATTTATAAAACATGAACTATTCATAATACTAATTTTACATGAGACTAAAATGTATGGCTTTGAAAAACATTAGGAATTTTGGGAGGTTATAAAGCTAAACTTAGCATTGCGTATGTTTTGGAAAAAAACATTCCAGACTGTTTAAAAAAGCATTTTAACTACTTAACCCCTTAAAACCCTTTAAACTCTTTATGCGGGCCAACACTTTTATGGGCCCTAAAATAAAACCCTGTGTTACACCACAAAATCTAGTTTAAATTAAATTGCAAAACAGTATTTTTTTTTTCCTTTGAGAATAATAACTGAATTGTGTTGGCTGTAAGGGGTTAAACCACCCCTAAACATCTAAGCAGAGGCACTAGGTAGCTAATGGTAGGTGTACGGTACCTGCCTGGTCTGTGTTCACCTGAAGATAATGGAGTATAATAAATGCTAATTCACTGTATTTAATTCTGAATGCTTATACTCCACACCTCGCTTTTTATTTCATGAAGTTGACGTGCGATGAAGGTCCTTGATGGACGTTTCAATTATCATTACAGATATACATTGTGATGCTGTCAAAACAGAATTAGTGCAAGGTGGGCTGTTCATTATTATCTCATCAATAGCAGCTGCTAAAGGCACAATAAGCAAAAAGCTTGTGGATGTGGGCTTTTAGAATGGAAGACGCGATTGCTAGTGTTTAAACTGCCAAAGTTTGCGGACTGGGTGGCAATGCAAACCTTCTGTTAAAAAAGAATAGCAGTACTCTTTCTCTATATATGCCTTTATATGAGTTTATTCTTGACAGCTTTTACCTGCTTTGAATTCTAAACTGTTTTTTGCAATATCTGCTTGAGAAAAAAAGGAAAGAAAAACAGCTTGGTTAAGCTAAACTCTTGACCAGCACTTGGTATATTTTTGGTGGTTTAGCTGGTCAACCAACACCATCAACCTGACCAAGCTCGCCAACCAGTATGATCTAGCTTGACCATAGTCAAATGCAACAATGAAAACCCAAAAGTCAACATCTCAGAAAATTAGAATATTATACCAGCCCAATTGGTACTTTTGGCAGTGTGCCAAGTCCTGCTGGAAAATGAAATCTGCATCTCCATAAAAAATGGCAGCAGAGGGAAGCATGAAGTGCTGTAAGATGTTCTCGGGAAAACAAAACTTGCACTGACTTTAGACTTGATAATAAAACACAGTGGATCAACACCAGCAGATGACATGACTCTACAAATCATCACTGATCATCAGAACATTTTACATTTCATTGTAACTCAAGGGAGCAGAGTCTGGAGGAAGAGTGGAGAGAGACACAGTCCAAACTGCTTGAGGTCTAGTGTGAAGTTTTTCCACCGATCAGTCATGGTTTGGAGAGACATGTCATCTGCTGGTGTTGATCCACTGTGTTTTATTATCAAGTCTAAAGTCAGTGCAGTTTTGTTTTCCCAAAAAATTAGCTCTTACAGCACTTCATGCTTCCCTCTGCTCTGACAACTTTTATGGAGATGCAGATTTCATTTTCCAGCAGGAGTTGGCACACTGCCCACACTGACAAAAGTACCAATTGGTCTTATATAATATTCTATTTTTCTTTTGAGATACTGATTTTTTGAGTTTTCATTGGCTGTAAGCCATAATCATCAACAATAAAACAACTAAACACTTAAAATAGATCTCTATGCATCTCAATAGTTGGCTAACCAGCTAGCTTACCAGTACTGGGAATGTTTTCTCCTGGTTGACCAGCGTTTTAACCATCTTGACCGTAAAAAGACCAACCTAGGCTATCTAAAACCAGTTGGATTAGTTGGATCAGTTGTCTGGATAACTGAGAAATCAATTGTGGAGAATTTCAAAGCATCACATTTGACCAGCCATCATTTCTGCAACTAAGACACTGATGACGAAAATGATGACATTACATTACATTACATTACATTTCATTTGGCAGACGCTTTTGTCCAAAGCGACAGTGATGTCCAAGTGGAATAAGACCATTTATCCAAAGCGACAGTGATGTCCAAGTGGAATAAGACCATTTATCCATATATTCATCAATCCATTTGTCTGTCAACCCATCTATCCATTCATCCATCCATCCATCCATCCATCCTTCCATCCATCCATAATCACTGATGTCTCTCATTTGAGCTTCTTATAGACCTGAGGCTTTTCTCTGCAAATGCTTTAAACCCGGACCTGTTGCCTGACGAACCAAACAGCTTTCATCTGTTCTCCTGTCATAAATACCTTTAGCACTAAGCTACAATGACTACAGGCAGCGACGGCTAAATGGCAGCAGCTGACATTTCTGCTTTTACAGCCCAGGCCATTAGGATTGATAATTCACCGACAGAGAACCATTTCAGCTCCCATATTCAGTGCCGTTTTTAACCTACGGAACACAGAAGCACAGGCTGTGTGTTTCACGTTTCTTTTAAGAGGACAGAGTTTACAGATTTTTGTTTTCTTTCTTTCCTATGCTCAAGCTTCCATGTTTTTTTGTTTTTTTTTCTTTCGTGGCTGCGAGAAAAACAAGCTTAATCATGCCTCAAGTCGAAAGAGAAAAAGGTTCATTAAAGTTATAATGCCGGAAATGTTGCTGTGATGGTGCATGCTGTCTTTACAAAGAAAAACTAAATATATATAACAACAAAACATATATATATATATAAGCTGGGAGACAGAACAGTTACTTTTCTATATGTAATACAAATAAAAAAAAAAAAACAGATCAGACTATATAAAAGGTAAAGAGAGGTTATAAAGAAAAGGTTGTCACAAGCTAAATACGATATACTTTAGCAAAAACTTCAAAGCAAAACCAGATACGGGCAACACAAGATACATAAGCCGAGTGAAAAAAATACAGATTTGAAATAGAGCATTTGTTATTCAACCACAGGAGTTGGCAATACTTTGCAAACATACAGTGGAACAGTGTCTATAATTACAATGTTCATTTTACTCAAACATTAACCTATAAATAGCAAAACCAGAAAAAAAAATCTGATTCAGAAACTGAAGTGGTCTTTTGTTATTGTATTTTGTTTTTTATTTTTTTTTCCAGAGCTGTATTTATATGCAGTTACATCCCTAATAGACTGGGAAGTGAACAGTATGCTTTACAGTCATAAACTGTTTCAAAACAGTGAAGAACAGACGTCTACCCAGACGTGAGCCATTTAAATGCATCCTTTGGTCTCTTTGACAAGAAGGAAGCCTTTTTAAATCTCTGAAAAACTGTAGCATTTTTGACCAAGCAGTTCTGCATTTGACTTCCTGTGATCGCGCTCACTTTGACGCCGCTGAACCGAGGCTAATGAAGGCTGTCAATAAAACAAGCGGTTTGATGCGCGAGCCTTGATTTACCTTCAGCTGTTCACACGTCCCTCAGCACTTTCATGTAGGGCCTTTCTCTGTTTTTTCTTTTTTTTTCTTCTTCTTCTTCTTCTTCTTCTTTTTTTTCACGTTGAGTTTGCTTAATACATCACCCTATTGATCCGGGCTCAGGCTGTGATTAAAGCGAGGGAATAAGAAAGAAAGAGTGTTAGGTGCTGATGTTGATGCTATCTGCTCAGACAGGCTCTGATTGGCCGCTGTTTGCTGCTCGCTAGGCTAACGCTCTGAATCCTGTATGTGGCTTTTAGACTTGTTATCTATCCCGCTATTCCTCCACACAGACCACCAGCCACGATCACATCTCGCCGCATCAAACACTGCTCACATCAGCAGCAGCGCCGTGACCGACTGGGTGGATTTTAATTATCTGAAAAAGGCCAAGCTCTTCAGAAGCACCAGCATGAGCTGTGCGCCTGCTGTAGGTACTAGGGAAGAGCTTTTTAACTGTTTAATTTGTGCCCACAGCCTTTTATTTAACCCTTTCAGACTAAAAACAAATAACTGCTATTTCTGCAAGCCTAATTTTTAGTTTAACTGCCAATAATCGCACTTGTTCTTGTTCTTAAGACAAGCTTTTATAGCAAATATTTAAACGTAAATAACAGAATGAATGTAAGAACTGTAAAAAACACTATCATACTGTTTTTATATGAGTGTTGTCACTTAAAATACAAGCATATTCAGGGGTTGGACAGTGAAACTGAAACACCTGGTTTTAGACCACAATACTTTATTGTCCTGATGGACAGTTCTGGTGAAAACAGGAGAGTTGAGGTGCACATCGAATTCTGCCGTGATTTGGGCAGCCGTGGCTTATGTTTTTTGGATCCACAGTTAATCCTGTTGGATGTGGTTCGTCGTTCTTGGTGGTATGCTGACATTATGCTGACATGTGGCGTACAGCATGTAAACAGCACCCTTTGTTCATAGCAGTATATTATATATCTGAAGTTGTACCAGCATTTAACATTCATCTACCCCCAGTGTCCTGGTATAGAGAATTATTGCCAATAGAATAGGACCAGTGTATGTTGGAGTGGCCGTCTGCCATCATATTATCAACACAGATACATATTAAAATCTTTTTTTTTATTGTTCTGAAGAATTTATGCTCATAAATATATGTTTTAATCCACCTGGTCACTGTAGTCATGGTATAAGTGAATGTAGGAAGAAGTGAAGAAAAGTATAGAGCTGCTGACAGATGCAGTGATGATGTTAACAGGGTTGGGCTTGAGGGATGTGTGCGTGAGGTGTGTGTGTGAGGTGTGTGTGTGTGTGTGTGTGGAGTCAGGAGTGAAACACATCTCATTCTCAGCATCTGTGTGTGCTGAGCTATTGGGTGCAGTGTGAGGGTGAAAATGAGGCTGATCCTTAATAAAACCTCTCAGCCTCAGTATGGGGCAAACTCTCTCTCACTCACACACACACACACACACACACACACATACACACCACACACTAGGGCAATGACTTCTCACACACACACATTAACCTCAGCTCTCCCGATCACACCTCCAAGCACCCAAGCTGCTAAAAGTGGGTGGCAGATAACATCTGGCAGCAGGCCAAACAACATTCTGGATGTACAAAAAGCAGCCAATCAGATTTTAGAACCAGACTGATATTTCTAAATGTAAAATATTATATAAGTCTTATTAGAAAAGAAAGTATTTGGTCATTGTTCACTAACACCATTTTTTTTCTCTTTTCACTCCAACGAATAAAAAATTCACCTTAGAATCCCATTGGAAATCTACAGTTACTTCCGTCTCTGTCAAGCCAAAAAAATTAAATTCAGTCCAGTCTGAAATAAGCCATCTGTAAACCTTACAGTAGTTTTATTCCAATCAGGTAAAAAAAATCACTCTGAATTCACACAAAATGCCTGAAAATCTCACTCTGAAATCACTTCAAATTACTGAAAATTTCACTCCGAATTCTCTCCAAATGCAAGAAAATCTAACCCTGAATTAACCCCAAATGCCTGAAAATCTCATTCTGAATTTATACAAAATTCCTGAAAATCTCATTCTGAGTTTATACAAAATTCCTGAAAATCTCACTCTGAATTCACTTCAAATTACTGAAAATTTCACTCTGAATTCACCTCAAATGCCTAAAAATCTCAAGCTGAATTCACTCCAAATGGCTAAAAATCTCACTCTGAATTCACTCCAAAAGCCTGAAATTCCCAAATCCAAAATCTGGCAACCCTGTGAGTGAGATTTTTACCACAGTCTCACTTTAACTGCCTGAAAATCTCAATCTGGTTTCATGTTATAATCTCATCCCAGATTCATTCAAAATACCTGGAAATCATACTTCTCAGTCTTCAGTCACATCTAAGTCACATGAAAATCTCACCTCAAGTATCACCTTGTCCATTTTAAAAATCTCATTCTGATCTCCCTCCAACCACCTGCAAATACTGCATGTCTTCAGTCTCACTCCAACCATCAAATATCTATGTTCATTCTCACTCTGACCATCACTCTAATCTCAATTACGCCTCCTGAAAATCTTCCATTCCCTTGAAAATCTCACTCTGATCTCCCTCCAATCACCTGGAAATACTGTATGTCTTCAGTCTCACTCCAACCATTTAAAATCTATGAAGAGAACAGTTAATTTACTCCAGTCTCACTTACTCTGGTCACCTGAAAATCTCACACCAATTTTACTCCAACCACCTGAAAAGCTTGAGTCTTTAGTCTCACTATAGTCTCACTCCAGTCACAGGAAAATCTCACTCAAACCACCTCAAAATACCTGGAAATCATACTTCTCAGTCTTCAGTCACATCTAAGTCACATGAAAATCTCACCTCAAGTATCACCTTGTCCATTTTAAAAATCTCATTCTGATCTCCCTCCAACCACCTGCAAATACTGCATGTCTTCAGTCTCACTCCAACCATCAAATATCTATGTTCATTCTCACTCTGACCATCACTCTAATCTCAATTACGCCTCCTGAAAATCTTCCATTCCCTTGAAAATCTCACTCTGATCTCCCTCCAATCACCTGGAAATACTGTATGTCTTCAGTCTCACTCCAACCATTTAAAATCTATGAAGAGAACAGTTAATTTACTCCAGTCTCACTTACTCTGGTCACCTGAAAATCTCACACCAATTTTACTCCAACCACCTGAAAAGCTTGAGTCTTTAGTCTCACTATAGTCTCACTCCAGTCACAGGAAAATCTCACTCAAACCACCTCAAAATACCTGAAAATCATACTTCTCAGTCTTTCAGTCACATTCAAGTCACATGATATTCTCACTCTTGTATCACCTCATCCACTTTAAAAATCTCACTCTGACCTCTCTCCAGTCTCAGTTACGCCTTCAGTCTCACTTCAGTTATTTGATATCTATTTTCATTCTCAATCTGACCATCACTCTAGCCACCTAAAAAATCTCACACCAATTTCATTCCAACCTGAAAAGCTTGAGTCTCTAGTCTCACTACAGTCTCACTTCAGTCACAGGAAAATCTCACTCTTGTATCACTCAGCCATTTTCAAAAATCTAACTCTGATCTCCCTCCAACCACCTGAAAAGCTTGAGTCTTTAGTCTCACTATAGTCTCACTCCATTCACAGGAAAATCTCACTCTGATCTCTATCTAGTCTCAATTACACCTTCAGTCTCACTTCAGTTATTTAATATCTATTTTCATTTTCACTCTGACCATCACTCTAGCCACCTAAAAGTCTCACTCTAGTCTCAATTACGCCTTCAGTCTCACTTCAGTTATTTAATGTCTATTTTCATTCTCACTCTGACCATCACTTTAGCCACCTGAAAATCTCACACCAGTTTCATTCCCACCACCTGAAAAGCTTGAGTCTTTAGTCTCACTACAGTCTCACTTCAGTCACAAGAAAATCTCACACTGATCTCTCTCTAGTCTCAATTATGCCTTCAGTCTCACTTCAGTTGTTTAATATCTATTTTCATTCTCACTCTGACCATCACTCTACCCACCTAAAAATCTCACACCAATTTCATTCCAACCACCTGAAAATCTTGAGTCTTTAGTCTCACTACAGTCTCACTCCAGTCACAGGAAAATCTCACTCTGATCTCTCTCTAGTCTCAATTACGCCTTCAGTCTCACTTCAGTTATTTAATATCTATTTTCATTTTCACTATGACCACCTGAAAATCTCACACCAATATCATTCCACCCACCTGAAAAGCTTTAGTCTTTAGTCTCACTACAGTCTCACTCTAGTCTCAGGAAAATCTCACTCAAACCACCTCATCAGAAATTGGCAGACATACCTGCATGTGGCACTTTGAGGTGACATTTATAATAATAATAATCCCAGCAGCAGAAAAAGGAAACATTAGGCTGGAAACACTGTATCAGCGTCTTTCTTAGCGCCTGCCTGTTCTCACATATCTCACCGTCCGCTCCAAACCAACGCTCCGGCATCTGCCGCCTGTCTCCCGCGCTCATCACCAGGAGATTTCCGAACTGGGTCAGGCTCACAGCAGCACAAACGGAGCGATTTCTCAGTCCAGATTAATAGCCTGATTGATCTGCTCCCTCGGCACTCGTGCAAACACATTTTTCTCGCAGGCCTCCGCGTCTAATGACATGCAACAAACAAGTTTGGGAAGAGGCTTTCAGAGCTGAGTGATGGGCGAGAAAGCTAATTTGATTCCTTTTTTCTCTGCTCCGGTTCTGGAGGTGCTGTTGTACTTCCTTCATCACCGGCAGATTGAGAGAGACAGAAAGCTGAGGCGCAATAACGCAGCGGAACGTGTTATGGAGGGCCTGGATGTGTACGTGCTGTTTTTTTTTTTTAGGTCTCATTATGAGTGCGCTTCTGAGAGCAAGGTGAGCAAACGTAATTGTACGCTTTAATTGAAGTGTCATTTATAATACATCAGCTAAGAGCATTCAGAGGTAATTAGTCTTCTTCAGTCTAACAACTTCTTTATTGGAATCTGAATGGAGGGGTTGTGATCTGTCCAGACAGCTTCATTGTCTCAACAAAAAAAAAAGAAGAAAAGAGAAAAGAGAAGAATAAAGAAAGACAGAATCACTCTACAGGCTCTACAGGCAAGTGCCTCATTGAAATGTCAGGGAGAATGGTTAAGATAGATTCATAGCCCAGTAATTAAAGCCGAATTGACACTCTGTGATCTGTTAGCCATCTTTTTTTTATTTATTTTTTTTAAATATCAGGCCTGAAGGGTAAAAAGGAAATTCATGGCATTCAAAGTTTAATTTTTTTTTACAAAACTGTATTTTATTTTATTCTGCTGTGTGTAAAAAAAAAAAAAGAAAAAAAGAAAAAAGAAAAAAGAAACAGGGGTTAAACACACCTGCTAAAGAAAGAGTTTGGAAACACATTAAATGTGTAAAAAGTGTATTATATTGAAAACAAACAGTAATACATTTTAATGATTATTATCAAAAGCTTGTATAATGACTAGTGGTCACAAAACAAACAAGAAAATCAGATTAATTTCAACAATAACTCTGTGACTAATCACAATTATTCACACCTATTTGTCTAGGCCTATATGCACAGGATATTTAGGTATTTCAAGAGAATCAGTGTTAGATTTTAAATTAAGTGTATATACGTGGTGTCAGTTACTTAAAATAAAAATAAAAATAAAAACCTACAAGTCCTAAAATCATAAATAAAAAAAAATAATAATAATAATAATGCTGGTACTTTCCTATATTTTGATAAGGAGATTTTGTAATCGATTATTAATGTTTATATTTGTTTCATTATATTAATCAAAATCACTTAATGGGCTTCTCATTAAGTGAGAAGTTAAGTGAGAAGTTTTATACAAAACAGGAAACAGGAATTCACCAATTACAGATGAGAGGCAGATGAATCTAATTAACTCCTTGCAACAATGCTTAAACAATCTAGTATCAAATCTTCTCCAGACAGTGGAGACAGTTACTCCAACAAAAAGAGAGAAAAAAAGCTTGTTTTATTACATTTGATTTGGAAAAAAAAAACGAAACAATAAATGTGCATATGTCCTATCACATGTATTGTTTCGTGAGTAAAAATACTTCATAAAATCAACAATATGTACTTTTGCATTAGACTGTAAATATACTGAGTTAATCAGATTTTTTAGGCTTCCTACAGCTTGCCCTCATGACACCTGAGCAGGTGAAGAGTCGCTGAGAGTGAAGTGTACAGCTGCTCAGATGCTTCTGCAATCACGCACACACACACACACACACACACTCGAACACACACTCTGAGGTTCATTTGCACCTTCCTGACATGAGCGAACAGCTCAGCTCATTATTGATGTGACCTGATGGCAGGTTTCTGCAGCATTTGGCTGCTGCTGCTGTGGGAGACGGGGGTGATACATTGTTGGGAATGCAGTGGAAAATTCCGGTATACCTGTTGTTCGCACAACAGGTGGGAAGCGGGAATACTGGGAATACAGTAAACGTATGGGCTGTTAAATAGAGTCACCTAACAGGTGTCTTCTTCACTATTGTACCTGCTGTGCAACTCCTTCTAAGTTAAACAAAAAAAAGTTTAGATAGACAGACAGACAGACAGACAGATAGATATATAGATATATAGATAGATAGATAGATAGATAGATAGATAGATAGATAGATAGATAGATAGACGACAAAATACTAAACATAAACCCGTGCAAGTGTTGTATTTAAGTTAAGTAAGTAGTGTAGTGCCCAGGAGTGCAATTATACAGAATGTACTGTAAAATGTCAATAGAGTCCCAGGATGTAGATGTACATGTTACAGAGTGAGATTACAGTACAGATCAAAATAGGCTGTGATTAATAAAGCATATGAGACTCGTTTCTTATATGTCCTTTGAGGACTTGAAGAGTCTGGTGGCTCTTGGAACAAAGGATCTCCTGAGTCTGTCTGTAGAGCAGCTCTGTGACAAGAACCTGCCACTGAATCTGCTCGTATGATCCATGATGATGGAATGGGTGACCATCCACCTCCCCAGCACACCACAGCATAGAAAAGACAGCTGGACACCACAGTCTGATAGAACATCAGCAAGAGCTTCATACAGATGTTAAATGACCCCGGCCTCCTCAGAAAGTAGAATCACCTATGCCCCTTTCTGTACAGGATTCACAGGGTTAAGATTTAACCATGTATTTTTTATTTAGTAAAAGGAAAAATAAATAAATAAATAAATATCTCCAACATTCACTAGCCTAAAGACTGAATCACTGGCTCACTGACTCATTTACTTTCTTGCTCAATGCCGGTTGATTCAGCTTCTCGCTAATTGACTCATAGACTCGCCGTCTGATTTATTGACTCGCTGAATGACTGATTGACTGATACTCCTCAATAAATTAATCAGTCTCATTTGCTCACTGCCTCTCTGATTGACTCACTGACTGATTCACTAGTTGTCTCATTGAATCACTGAATCATTCATTTACTGACTTGACGCATTGACTTTCTAACACACACAGTCTCTGATTCACTGATCGACCCTCTAAATCTCAGACTGACTCACTTTTTTAATGCAAACAAACTTTTTATTTTATAAAGTCAGACAAACAAACACAGTGTGACTAAGATTATGAATCAGTGAGTTAATCAAAAGAGTCAGCCAGAGAGACAATGAGATTTTGTGTAGAATTTGTGTAGTGTAGTGGATAACACTATCAACAGCTTCGACAGACTGGGGTTTGATTACTATTTAAATTAGCACACCAATTAATGAATCACTCAATCACTCACTTGCTCAGTGAATGAATCAGTATGGTTGAGTATGAGTTAATTTGTGAGACGCTGGTTTAGCAACAATTCATTGAGTTAGGGAGCAAGAAGGTTTGTTATTCAAATTATTTGAATGTATATTGTATAATATATATTTCCTTCAACAAAATGCATAGAGCAGATGTATGGATGCTTGGGTGGATTTTTTTTTTCTTTTTAATGTAGCTACTTTAACCATAGATGCAGCTCCTCTTTTTAAGAAGGTGTTGGATACACTTACATGGTTTTTCAGAACACTCCCAATATTAGCGGTTAACAGTTAAGTGTTTTCTAAATATCTCCATCTAAATAAGGTTGAATATGCTGTCGTAATATTAGGTTAGCATATAAGCTAGCTACTTGATGCTCAATTTCCACAATAGTAGCTACTTAAGATTGCGCTCACTTTAAAGTGGCAGTCCGTATTATTTTGTTTCTGAATTAAAAACAAAAGCATTTCTGAGTGTTGAAGGGATAAAATATTGTGTTTAATGGTATCAGTGTACTGGAAGAGTCATCCCTGCTAAGCCTATTAACATATTCATTCTAAAAACTGGGGTTTTGGGTCACTTTTCGCGTGAGTTCTTCTGGCCATGTCATGAGGCCATGTCTTTACGTGCTTACATCACACGCACAGCCTCTAAAAGAGGATCCGGCTCAGTTTTACTGAACGCGAGCGGCTGGTGGAGCAATGGAGACTTCAGAAGGGGATACTCACACCTCAGTAGCTCATTCATTCACCCATAGTAAAAACAAAGGGTGTAGTTAAATTCAAGTTTCTGATTAAGCGCTCTCTCTCTCTCTCTATCTGACTGTACATAACCTGGAATCGAATTCATCCGCTCTCAAAGGAGACCGCATCACACCCGCCCAGTTTAAAATGATTCTTCTTCCGCATGCTCTGTGCAATAACCCTTTCTCACCAGAGAGGGCCCTAAATCAAAACTTACAGAGTGAGTTTTGAAATGCATGGTTTATATCAGGTCAGGTATGTTATTGAAATATAAAATAAATATTCCGACATTATGAAAAAGTCTAAATTTTGTTTTCTTTGTGTTTTCTTACATGTGCTGTGATTGACTTGGATACCATTGGGGGAAATAAAAAGGTAAGATAATTGTTTTTATTATTTCTGTCTTATTTTTGCAATCTCTGTCAAAGCAGAGCAGTTGTTAGCTTCCGCTAACCAACAGATTGACAGTATAGTAACGGATAAACCGCTGGATTTTTAATGGATCTGATTAATAACACTGGCTTTGTGTTTGGGAGTGTGCAGGTATGTGTGTGTATGTACTGTGTGTGTGAGTATAACATGCCATGATCCTTTCTCCTTGGCAGTGGAATCCAGTTGAGAATGAATGTGTGAATTTGAGTGTGTGTGTGTTGGTGTGTGTTGGTGTGTGTTGGTGTGCGTGTGATTGCTGTTTGCACAGCAGCTCTCAGACAGAAGTCAGGTGTGATTGGCCATCTTCTCAGTGTCCTGCTTAACATTTCTCTCACTGAATTAAAGAGCCACTTGATATTTTCCCTGACGTCGTCTCCGCTGGGTATTTAGCGACTCTATTGGAGAGCGTATCATCTGTCACCAACAGAAAAAAAAAAGAAAAAGGCCTCTCCTCACCTTTTTATCTCCACCAACGGACGACATGAGGATAAGCGGAGAGATCAATGCGCTGTCAATCATTCCACATGGGCTCTGTCATTTTCTGTATACTAGCGTGCAAGCAGGAGAGACCTGATGGTTTGCATTTGTATAGCATAGTTCTGGTCTGGATTCTTTTTCTTCTTCTTCTTCTTCTTCATCTTCTTCTTCTTCTTCTTCTTCTTCAACACACTGTTTAAAATACAGATACAGTATTAGTAGCAAGCTAAATGCTAGATATTTACCACTGAAAAGCTAACTAAAATACTAGCAAGTCATTACTAGCAAGTTAGCAAGCAAAATAGGTAGTGACTAGTAGGATGCTCCTGTAAATGCTAGCTTTAGTAGCAAGTTAAATGCTAACTAATCATAATAGCATGTTAAATTCTAGTGTTTTACCAGTATAAACCCTAAATGTTAACTGTTATCTAGTAGAAGGCTAGTTAAATGATTTATTCCCATCAGTAGCAAGTAAACTGCTAACTAATCATAATAGCAAGTTAAAGTCTAGTGTTTTACTGGTATAAACCCTAAATGCTAACCATTCTCTAAAGTAGAAAGCTAGGTAAATTATTTATTCCCATCAGTAGCAAGTAAAATGCTAACTAATCATAATAGCAAGTTAAAGTCTAGTGTTTTACCGGTATAAACCCTAAATGCTAACTATTCTCTATAGTAGAAGGCTAGGTAAATTATTTATTCCCATCAGTAGCAAGAAAAAAGCTAGCTAATCACCACCATTTAGCATCTTTCTCTTTCTTGCTCCTCTTTTTTTTTCTAGTAACGTAACTATTTAAATGATAGTTTTTTTTTATTAGTAGCAAGTTAAATGCTAGGTCATTACCTGTATAAAGTCTTAAAGCTATGTAGTCACTATTAGCAAGCTAAATGCTAGTTAGTCATTGGTAGCATAAATGTTAGGCACTAATTATTAGGTATATGCTATAATGCAATTAACTACTAGAATGCTACAAGAAAGCTTAATGCTAGTCATTGATAGCGAGTTAAATTCTTAGTCATCACTTTAAGAAAGCCTAAATGCTAATTAGACACTAATAGAAAGCTAGTTAAATGCTTTCTTGTTGTTAGTGACAAGTAAAACAATACCCAGTCACGCACATTTAGCATTTTTCTCTCTATTGTTCTCTTTTTCTCAAATGACCCAACCAATTATGGTAAATGCTAGGTCATCACCTGTAGGAAGTCTTAAAGCTATGTAGTCACTATTAGCAAGCTAAATGCTAGTTAGTCATTGGTAGCATAAATGTTAGGCATTTATTTTTAACAAGTTATATGCTAGGGTGTCACCAGCATATAATGCTACCAAATAACTACTGGAAAGCTTAATGCTAGCTAGTTATAATTTGTAGTCATCACCTGTAGGAAGCCTGAATGCTAACTAGTCGCTAATAAAATGCTAGTTTAAAGCTAGCTTGTTATTAGTTTCAAGTTAAATGTTAAGCAGTCACTATTTGGAAGCTAAATTCTCAGTCATCACCTATAGAAAGCTTAAATTCTTACTAGTCACTAGCTAGTATAAAGCTAGTTAAATGCTTGCTTGTCATTGAGAAATTCAGCTCAAGACCAGCTGGTCATCCAGAAGAAAACATACATTATGCTGGTTGGCTAGCTCATTAATTAGCTCTTTACCAGGTGTTTTGTCTGGGTGATTTTTCAACAGGGCGACCAAATGCTAGCTACTCATTGGAAGCAAGTTAAATACTTGCTAGACACCTGGGCACTGGTACCAAGCTAGCATGTTAGCTAGTTTGTAATAGCAAGTTAGTCAATGCTAGTCAAAAAATTAGCGTTGTTAATGTTCACATAGAAAAATTGCATTTAATTTCCATATATTTGGTTTGCATCTTGGTGAATTTGTTGAAGGAACATTTTTAAAAGTTTTCCAGCTCCTCCAACACTGAGTGAGGAAACTTTTTTGTGATTTATAAAGAATGGAGGTGAGGTGGGCTGATCTTTTGGTGGTGATTGAGGACCCCGGCTTCTCCTGGAGTTTAATGAGCTTTTGTTCTGTTTTGGCCGTCAGATGAAGGTCTGATTTAGATTAGGTTCTCTCGGAGCCGCCGTGCTGTTGGTAATTAATTGGTGCGGCCTCTTTTTTCCTCGGCGCCTTGAGTTCTTTTCACAAACCCTTGACATTCATCGCCGGATACTCAGGGCGTCTTCCCTATCTAATGAATTTCCCCAAGACCTCCAGGGCAGCTCTTTAAACAAACCCAATTAGAGGTGTCAAAAGGCCCCAGCAGTGGTTTGCGTTCGTCCGTTTACAGTTAATTACAGGGGCTTTTTAACCCACTGTCTGAAGCCTCAGAGATGCAATCAGACAACACATCTTCTCTCCTGGGCTTGTAGGAGCCTCTACATCTAACAATCTGAAAGTGACACAGCGCGGCCCACCGCCTGATCTCTTAACCTTTTTTTTCTGCTGTTGTTTAGCTTTGTTTACACTTGGATTTCATCAGTATCAGTGACTCAAATCAAACATTTCAGTTCACAAATTCAGCTCATG
The DNA here is from genome assembly GCF_023375975.1 of Astyanax mexicanus. Lineage (NCBI taxonomy): Eukaryota > Metazoa > Chordata > Actinopteri > Characiformes > Acestrorhamphidae > Astyanax > Astyanax mexicanus. The sequence continues at coordinate 52,638,888 of NC_064412.1, read as the reverse complement.
ATTCATAACTCAGTGTCTCATTATTATCCTGTTAACAAACACAGTTTTGTTACAGATTGAAAGAACCCTAACTTTTCATGGAATTGGTTGTTAAAGTGTTTTTATGTGAGTTTTATGGTGGAAAATGGAAAGGGAATGGACTCTGATGCAGATTGTGGAGGATGAATATTTTCTCAGGCATTAGACTAAGGATTAGGGATTGTAGTTTCAGCTAATTTTGTTCATGATGGGAAGGATATGGAGGATATGGGTGGGACTGATGTGGGTGTGTGGGAATGGTTGCTCTCATATTGAAAGCTTGTGGGTGGCTAAAAGACTTGTGTAATCCTACCATAATACCATCCCCTGACATATGTCTCTTTTTCTCTCCCTCTCGTGCTCTTTCTTTCTTTTTCTCTCTACCCCTCGCCTATATTCTCACCCAAGGTTTCCATCCCAAATATTTAGCAAACATTATACACAGTTCTGAAAATCCTCCCAAAAAAAGAAAAACACCATTGCTTCTTACATGCTGGACACTTGTAAGTATATGGACCATACTGTCTTATATGATAGTACTGGTAGGGTAAGGGAGTATAGAATAGTATAGTATAGTATAGGATAGGATAGAATAGAATAGGGAATATAGAGTAGTATAGGTGAGTATCGGGTAACATAGATTAGTATATAAGAGTATGAATAAGTATAGGGGACTAAATAGAATATAGAGTAGTATAGGAAGTATAGTTTAAAATACAGTTAGTAGTGTAATTGGTGCAGGTAGTACCAGGTAGTATAGGGTAGGTTTGGGTAGTGTAGGGTATTGTAATAATAGTATTGGGTAAAGTAGGGATATATAATAGTACAGGGAGGGTAAGGTATTATAACGTAGTACTGTATAGGTTAGTATGAGGTAGAGGAGGGCATATAGGGCTCTGACAAACGTATATGCCCTGAAAAGGATAGGATAGAATAGAAAGTATATAGTAGTATACGGAGTATAGCGATATCGTAACATATGGTAGAATATTGGAATATAAGTGAGTATAGACAAAATGCAGTGAAAGTTTGCGTAGTGTAATGTAACATAAGTCGTATAGAGTATACTCTATACTACATAAGGGGTATAGGGTAATAAAGTGTAGTATAGAGGTGTACAGAGATGTGTAGGTAAGTATAGGGAGCATAGGGTGGTGTAGGAAGTGCAGGGGGTGCAGTATAGGGTAATAAATATGAGTATAGAGGAGTAAAGCAGGTATATAATAGTATAGGGGACTATAGGGTAGTATCGATGGAAAAATATTTGATAGAATATTTATTTTTTTTCCATTTATATATGTTTTTTAAGCACATTTTCATTGGTGGATGAAATACTCACTGTTATTGCTCTCTCTTATCGTTATACATTTTTGCCTTTCATTACAGTCCTTACTTCTTTCTCTCTCTTTCTCTCATCCCTTCATCCCTTCATCCCACTTGATGAGCGACTCATTCCACCAATGCAATTAGCCGTTTTGATACGTCAAGTAATTACTTCATTTTTCATGTTAATGCATACTTCATTTAGCCAAGTGCTGAGAGACTGAGATGGAAACGAAGAAGAGTGAGAGAAAGAGAGAGTGAGCGAGAGAGAGAGAGAGAGAGAGAGAGAGAGAGAGAAAGAGATAGGAGGTCAGTAGCGCTGAGAGCAGATTAGCGATTAGTGTAAGATTCTCTCTTTTTTCGGTCTGTCTCCAGAGAGCCTGGCACGAGCCGCGTTGGCACGGGGGCTGGCATTTTGACCTTGGCACACAGCTGCTTCTTGGCACCTGGGACTCCGTCTGATCCCCCCCCGCTGCACAAATGTCGCCTTTTAACCCCCGCAGCCCTTCACCCCCACCATTATTTAAAGCGTAACACGCCTGCCGGGCAGGAGAGGGTCTCGGTAGCCCTCGTTGGCAGAGGGCGGAGCCGAGCCGGGCGCCAAGCGTTCGCAGCTACAGGGCCCTCGTGCAAAGCTTTTAGGCGATCTAAATATTTTAATGCCACACGGGTCGCGAGCGGGCAGAACACTGAGACGGATCCATCCTCTCCATTTCCGTTAACGTATTCTTCCGAGGTTTGCGCAGTAATTCGATTTGGAGTAATTGTAGCAGGGAAGCATAATTAAAAAGGATTAAAATGCATGCCATTTATAGATGGGCCGAAGAAAGGACGAAGGAAAGGAAGGAAGAGGAGGAGTGTTTCGGAGGATTTTTTTCTCTCCTGTATTATCTTCTCTAGAGTAAAAAAAGCAGATGGGCTCATCTTCAACTTTGTTTCAAAGGAAGGAGGAAAGGAATAATATAATATTCAGGAACTAAAAACTTTCTTAGATTGAGGAAAAAAGAGAGAAAAAAAAAAAAAACTGAAACATGGCGGACTCCCCAAACAACCAATGGGAAATCCCTTTCTAATATATATATTCACACTTTCATCATAATAACTACTGTAGAAAAAGACACAGACACATAAATAACACAAATAACTCTGTAACTGTTAAAATAATAAAAGTCTTTTATTTAAAGAAATTCCAGATGAAGCCAAAGAGCCGTAATTATTGATTACTGATTCCTACCCCTTTCAAAAGACTTTTGGAAACTGGAAAAAACTGATACAGGAAGACCTGGCAGGTCTGGCTGATCCACATGGCAACAGCTTTAGTCTTTAGCTCAGCTTAACATTGGACTAAGTCTCAGTTTCAGCAGTGAAGAGAACAATTAGAGGTCTAACAGGTGAAGAACTGCAATAATAAAATACTTGCTAAGATGACAAAATTAAAAAGCAGCCTGTCTGGAGAAATGGCTAAAGAAAGCAAAGGAAACAAGTTCATATTAAAAAGTTTTAAGAGTTCAGAAATCAATATTTGGTGGAATAACCCTGGTGGTTTTTAATCACAGTTTCATGCATCTTGGCATCATGTTCTCCTCCACCAGTCTTACACACTGCTTTTGGATAACTTTATGCTGCTTTACTCCTGGTGCAAAAATTGAAGCAGTTCAGTTTGGTTTGATGGCTTGTGATCATCAATCTTCCTCTTGATTATATTATTATTATTTTTAATTTGGATTAACTCTTTGTTAATTGTTAATACCTTTGATTTTATAAAAGAAAATACATACAATTACATTCCGTACATTCAGTCAAATGCAAGTGATTGGCACATATGAATGGTCGGTTATGCTGTTATATCTCCACACTATTTCATCAGTTAGTTCCTTCTAGTGTTCTATTGACTGTTAAGGTGGAAAAGGATAGACAGATTGATTCAGAGAGAGAGAGAGAGAAAAAAGAGAAAAGGAAAGATGTGTCTGCCATTCTTTGCGGATTTGCAGACTATTTGTCTTTTTTAGTCCTCCCTCAGAGAGCGATTGTTTTCCAGTTTGAGCCGTGTTGAGCTGCTGTATATGTAACACTTTGGCTGTGCTCATTTTTCTTAGTTTGTTCTTCATATCTCACACGTAAATAGATTCACAGCCATTGTTTTTTTTTTTTTTTTTTTTTTTTTTTTTTTCTGTGTACCTCTCTGCAGTTGTCTCAGTCTGCAGCTAAAGCAATGAAACACTTTGCTGAGGGAATATTGTAAGATTGTAATATTGTTCCATTCAGATGTTGTTTTATTTAATGTTTTTTCTTTTTTCTTGTTGGCTTGTTTTTGTCCTCCAAAAAAAAAGAGGGGGTAAAAAAAATAGAAAACTTGATAAAAAGCACCCGCACAATAGCCCCCTTTTTTGGCAACAGAAATTACAACAGCAATTAGCTTGTGGTGCATTGTTGCATTGTTGGCATTGGCCAGCCACCCAGCAGTCGCCAGCATTTCCAAAAGCCACTGATCACACGCTTTAATTGGGTGTTGCAGCGAGAGAGAGAGAGATTGCTTTGTGATATTTATCTGCTTCCAGAGGCCGTCTGATGGCTTTTTCAGTGTTTTTTTTTTTTTTTTTCCATCTGAAATTGAGGCAGGATAGCATTAGCACAGTGTTTAGCATTGTGCTTCTTTTTAGCTGCTAAATACTACAGCCAATCACTGCTAGCACTATCACTTTCAATGAGCAGAAGTTTGAAATCACTGTTTTATTTATTTATTTATTTTACCATGAATTTGGTATCAAAGCCAAAATTGTTGCGTTTTCTGCTGGAGAAAATGTATTTTGATAAGCCACTTCATTTAATTCCACTTTGTGTTTTCTGCAAATTATGTTGAAAATGACGATCGCTGAGAGCCAAATACTTTCCAGCATTTCAGAGCCAGTAGAATACAAATAATAAGCATCAGTTCCATTGTTTCCATTGATTTTTCCCTTTATCTATTTTAGATAGATAGAAAATAGAAAGTCTTGCACGATAATTTTAATACACACCAACCTTGATGTAATAAACAAAATTCTAAAAAAAAAAATAAAATAAATAAATATTTATACCTGACTTGTCTTAGCAGAGCTGCTGAACTATGACATTAAAATAAATGTATTTGTTCTATGTGTTCTAAAAAATAAAATATTGGTATATTGTAAAAAAAAAAAAAAAAAAAAAAAAAAACAATCATATATAGTTGGTTAACAGCAGTATTTACACACTAACGCACAGCACATTCACACTTTCACATTTTCACAACTATAACTACTGTAGAAAGAAAGATACAGAAACACAAATAACGGGAATAACTGTAACTATTAATATATATATATATATATATATATATATATATATATATATATATATATATATATATATATATTTTTTTTTTTTTTTTTTTTTCAGAGAAAATATGGATAAAGTACTGATTTCTACACCTTTAAAAGACTCTGAAACTGTAAAATAAATGTTACAGGAATAGTCAGGTTTGGCTGACCCACATGGCAACAGCTTTAGCCTTAAGCTCAGTTTAACATTCTATTAAGTCTCAGTTTCAGCAGTAGATAGAAGAATTAAAGGTCTTATGTGGGTGAAGTGCAGTAATAAAGTCATTTTTAAGGCCATAAAAAACTCCTACTGCACTACTAAATAATAACGGTGTTCTTAAACTTTTAACTGGTAATGCAAATACATTTCATGGCCAAAAGAAAATAAATATATACAAATGTCGCCACCCGGATTTAACGCAATTAAGCAAGTAAATGATGTAAATGATGTGAGGTTGATGGTTGATGCTGCAGTTGGTCTGCAGGTTTAGGTTCAGCAAAAGTATGTGCTGAAAGAATGAGGTCAGCTGACTACCTGACTATACTGAATATAGACCAGGTTATTCCTGGATCAACTGATTTATTTTTTCTTCCCTGATGACACACACGACCATATTCCTAGATGACTAGAATGTCAGGATTCATGGGGCTGGAATTGTTAAAGAGTTCAGGGTTCAGGGAGCATGAGATCATCATTTATCTTTTTCACACATGGATTGAGAGAGAGTTCTTCACAGAGTACAGACCTTAACCTCATTGAGAATCTTTGGGATAAAGTGCTGGATGGAGAAGAGCTGCTTTGTGCAGTGGTTGGTCAGACTCTACCATCATCAATGCTGCTGCAAGATCTTGGTGAAAAATTAATGATGTGTGTGTGTGTTATGGACAATTAAACAGTCTTTTTTGTGTGTTGCTCGGGGGCACAGGCCGGGGTGTGAGGGTGGGGTGGTAGAGGGCGGGTCGGGTGGATGGTGTTTGGATGGTTTCTGCTGATGCTGCTCCGTCAGCACTGAGCGGCAGGATGACGAGAACAGGGCTGACATGAAGGTAAAAATGGAGTGTACCAGCAATCAGAGCGAATCAGGAGAAATCCCTACAGGCCGAGAGACACAGAGAGAGTGATAGAGTGGGAGAGGGAGAGAGAGAGAGAGAGAGAGAGAGAGAGAGGGAAAGAAAAAGGGAGAGAAAGAGAGAGGAATAGGGGGAGTTTAGGGGGGACAGGGCATCAGGTGGGCTACTTTAAACAGTATATATATTTTTAAACAGCAGTATTTGAAGTTTTCTCTTTATTCAGAGCTGAAAGAGAGATGATAAACGAGTGTAAATGGATCAGAGGTATCCGCAGCTCTCTCTCTCCTCTCACTCTGCGCTTCAGCAGCTGTTTATCAGTTCCTTTTTCTCGTAACCCTCTTTTGCTAAAGCTTTGTGCGAGCTTAGCCTTTGCAGAGAAAGAGAGAGAAAGAGAAAAAGTGAGAGAGAGAGAGTGTGTGTGTGTGTGTGTGTTTTGTGTCTATGTGTGGATGCACAAATACTTTAGCGTTCTGTTACAAGTGACACCGTGTCTAATCCAGAGTGACAGTTGTCTGCATACTGAGCTACTAAAATAAATGTGTGTTCTGTATGCAGCGTATGTGCATCAGATTTCTGACACAATATAATAATACTGTAGATACCGCTCTGGAAACAATGAGAGACCAATTAAAAATAATAATAATATAATCAAGAGGAAGATGGATGATCACAAGCCATCAAACCAAACTGAACTGCTTGAATTTTTGCACCAGGAGTAAAGCAGCATAAAGTGATCCAAAAGCAGTGTGTAAGACTGGTGGAGGAGAACATGATGCCAAGATGCATGAAAACTGTGATTAAAAACCAGGGTGATTCCACCAAATATTGATTTCTGAACTTTTAAAACTTTATGAATATGAACTTGTTATTTTCTTTGCGTTATTTGAGGTCTGAAAGCTCTGCGACTTTTTTTGTTATTTCAGCCATTTCTCATTTTCTGCAAATAAATGCTCTTTCAAATAAATGATTTTTATTTGGAATTTGGGAGAAATGTTGTCTGTAGTTTATAAAATAAAACAACAATATTCATTTTATTTAAACATAAAACTACAAATAGCAAAATCATATAAACTGATTCAGAAAATGAATTGATCTCTTATTTTTTTCCAGAGATGTATATAGTACATATATAAAATAAAAGAGACAAAAAATAAAGGACTGAGACGGAGGAAGAGAGAAAGAAAGGCAGATAGATGGGAAGGAAGAGAGAAAATGAAGCAAGAGGAAGCTAGAGAGAGAGAGAGTTGCAGAAAGAGAAAGAACAAAAGGGAAAAGAGAAAAAGAGAATGAGTGTGTATGTGAGAAAAAGAGAGAGAGAGAGAGAGAGAGAGAGAGAGAGTGGGTGAGTGAGGAGGCCCTCAGGGGCCCGCTGGTTTTTTGGCCACTCCACTCGGCTGGAACTGTGTTGCTGTGTTATCTCGGGCCGGCCACTGGCCCGGGGAGACGAGCTGTTTCTCTGACAAAACTCGTTAGCACTGTGTTCGTCTGCCGGATCGCTGAGGTTTCAGCTCAGAACCTCCATCCTTCCCATATTTCATCCCTCATTATTCTCTTGTGGAGGAAGCATAGCTACAGTGACCAGTCACAACATCTATAAGCACTTCAATACACTATATATATGGACAACAGTACTGGGAAACATACTCATTTATTGCTACTTTTAGCGGTTAGGCTTTCAACTAGATGCACAGCTCAATGCTGGGTGGCATCATACCCCCCTATAGACCCATGGCTCGAATTACATGTGTGCCCTATTGTGCACCCTGTGCGAGGTGTGCTACAATGCTCTTTGCTATCTTACACCCTGCCAATAGTCTATTCTCACTCCTTGCGCCCTCACCATTAAAATAGCATTAGAGTTGAGGAATTAAACTACATGGATGGCTATGGTGGTCTGGAAGTGAGGCCGCGCTGTTAGGATACGAACGTGCCAAAGTCAGAGCTCACCTGGCTCTTAAAGGGAATGGCAACTGGCACACTGATTGGTTTATTTCACATTATGCCCAAAAACACACCCATAATTAATAAAGAGAATTAGTACATATCATTTCTATTGGCAGTACTTATCTATGGGGGTTATACAAACTGTGTGTTTTGCAGATACAAATTACAGAGGTTGGACAATGAAACTGAAACAGCCTGGTGGCCAATCTTCATTAATTGCACATTATTGCACCAGTAAGAGCAGAGTGTGAAGGTTCAATTAGCAGGGTAAGAGCACAGTTCTGCTCTAAATATTGCAATGCACACAACATTATGGGTGACACACCAGAGTTCAAAAGAGGACAAATTGCTGGTGCACGTCTTGCTGGCGCATCTGTGACCAAGACAGCAAGTCTTTATGATGTATCAAGAGCCACGGTATCTGGGGTAATGTCAGAAAACCACCAAGAAGAACCAACCACATCCAACAGGATTAACTGTGGACTCTGTAAGAGGAAGCTGTCTGAAAGGGATGTTGGGGTGCTAACCCGGATTGTATAAAAAAAAAAAAAAAACATAAAACCACGGCTGATCAAATCACGGCAGAATTCAATGCGCACCTCAACTCTCCTGTTTCCACCAGAACTGTCCGTCACCACAATAAATTATTGTGGTCTAAAAGCAGATGTTTCAGTTTCATTGTCCAACCCCTGTATATGACTTATAGTTGCTGGAAGGCTGAAACATAGACAGTTGATTGGGTGTAAGATAGCAATGAGCATTACTTGTATGTGTGCTGTCTATTTACTTGTGTTCATATATGTGTGTGTGTGTGTGTGTTGGAGGCTGGGGTTGGTTCTGGGGGCTGCATGTGTGTTTGGGGGCAGTAGAGGGTCCTTAATCCCCCCTCAGCTCTGCTATCAGCAGAAACAAACTGTCAAGCTGTCTGGCAAGGGCAAGAAGGGCCTGGCAAATTCAGCAGGAGGATGGTTTACTGTGGTGACACACACTGTGTGTGTGTGTGTGTGTGTGTGTGTGTGTGTGTAGGTGTATGTGGGACAGTGACATGTTTGCAGGTGAATTGGAGTGTATCTCAGTGTTAGTGATGCGTGATGTCTCGCTGCTCTATATTCCAGCAGTAGAGGCTTTAGCTCGGCTCTCTTCACCCACATTACCTCCACCATATGCTGCAGAAATCCAAAATTCAGCTAAATACGCACCGCTCGTCTCCCCGCAGATGTCCTGCATTGTTTTGTTTTTTTTCAATCTGTAGCGTCTTGAATCAAAATAAGACAAACAGTTTTATTCTTGTTGCAGGTGGCTGGCAAACACAGATCATTCTTATTCTTATTGTGTTTCTGTTTTGGATCGTTTTGGACGGAAACAGGAAATGTATTGTTATTATATGTATATGTTTTACACAGTAAAAAAAAAACAAAAAAACAGTAAAACTACTGTAATCTCTTTATACATCATTCTAATTGCTTATTTCAGCACATTACACACAAAAGCTTAACTTTGCCCATTTAAAATGGGCTTAAAAGCGTTGTCACAGAGACACAATAACAGGACAAACAAGTGGCAAAGAATAACTCCCTTAAAATTAGTTTGATTTGGTGAATATAGAGAATTTGAACATATTCATCATTGTTTTAGCGTGGCTAACAACTGCAGCTAAAAGAAGAGAGCCAGAAGGTAACATAGACACTAATACATCCTGAAACACTGGTTTCCATCTGCTTGAATGTCCAAAAAACCTCAAACAAGAGTGATCCCTCATGAAAATGATATAAATGGTATAATTAAGAGCATTAAAAGTATGTTCAACTTAGGTAAAGAATGCTTTACTTTATGAAAATCCACATTAAATATACTTTCTTTGTATTTCCATCAAATGTATTTTTTAAGCAATATGCTTTACATTATCTGTTGTGTTGATAGAAAAAAAAAAAAAAAAATATATATATATATATATATATATATATATATATATATATATATATATATATTGTGGCATTGAATTCTGCTTTTTGTTTGCGATCATCCAACATCTTGATGTTAGATAAGTGCAATTAGACAAATTCTATTTTTAATATCATTTGATTATACGATAAACTGAAAAATGCGCAAAAGTCTTAACACTTTTGTCCATAGGCTGTAGTGTGCCTATGTGTATCTGTAGTGTAACACAGCAGCCACTTAGCAACACCATATTATCCATTTAGTGACCACCAACTGGGATACCACAGCCACCGCTTAGACAAATCATTGTGTTTCACTGCAAATGGATTTTGTTTTATTGTAAATAAAGTAGTGTTGTCAATGTTAATGAGTTCACACATGCGATTAATCTGGAAATTATTGCATGCATTAATTTCAAGCATTAATTCATGTTGCCAAGTTATCAAGTTTACAAAGTCTGCTAATTGGTGAATGCAATCACAGATTGACTACTGTTGAGTTCAGAAGGTAGCTAGATGTCTAAATATTTTTTTGTAATAAAATATGGATAAAATCTCATAACTAACTCTCACTACTACTTTTTTCTCTCTCTTTCTCTTTCTCTTTCACATACACACAAACACACACATTTAAAACACACACACACATACACACTAGGCACGCACAACCTCATTCAAAAAGCACAAAACTACCTGGAAATATTATAATACATATTATTATCACACACAATATTGTAAAAAAAAAAAGAAAACCTCTCTTTAAAGGTCACCTTCCATCGTTTTTTCTTTCATTTTAAAATGTCTAGTTGTGGTCTCTAGTATGAATGAATGACATGTGAGCCGTTTTTGTAAAAAAAAAGTGCTCAGGTGTCTCTGTATAGCTCTTTTTTAATGGACTGTTTTAGGGGTGTGTCCAAAATGACCGGATTCCAGCTTTGCTCATGAATATTCATACATGCAAACAGCATGCAAATATCTCTCCTCTGATTGGCTAGGAGCACTGCGACGCCCCTCCACCGCTCTGCCGCTCACTGCCTCCCACCTCCTAACTGATGAGCGGTGATGTTGCGTCGCTTCAGCTCCGCCTCTGGGAGTTTCTCGAGCCAAGGTGGGCTGGTCTGTGAGTTTCTGCCTACGTAGGCAGAAAGATAATTCAAAATTCACCCGTTTTTCGGAGGGGGGGAGGGGGGATTTCTTTGCTTAGCTCCTGCAGACAATGGGGGCTGCAAAACAGTTTAATGTGCAGGTGTACACATTCAACTTGGAGAGACCTACTGTATTCCACAAAAAACAAGAAAAATCGGATTTTCGCGGAAGGTGAGCTTTAATTAAAAACATTTTCTATTTTCATGTACTAGTCTTCAACTTCTTTGTGTTGTGGCGTCAATAGTAATGGATGATTGGCCTTGTTAAATTGGGAGAAAATGGGGGGAAAAAAGAAAGAAATGTGCCATGTTTCATGTCTGGATCGTAGGTAAATATTCTTTCAATTTCAATTTTGCGCTAAAATGTGTGTCAGGTATGGACAGATACAAGATATGAGACAAAATATTGTTGTGATAAATCAGATTATTTGTTTAATCGATTGACACCACTAACATAAAGTTAAGAAAACTCTCTTTAATTAAAAACATTTTCACACAAGCTACACGTCTTAAAGTTTTGGACACACAGTGTGAAAACAATGCGCACTAACGATGAGTCCACTTCAGCCGCAGTGTTAAAAATCGTTTGGAGAAAGCAGATAAATTGGTGATAAACAGCAGCAGACCTGGCCTGAGCTTCCCTCATCAACACCCTGCTTATTATTCCTTAATCAATGGCGCTGTAGAGAACAAAGGGAAGGAACCTATCCAAAAGCCCGTTAGAGACAAATCTTTGATTGCATATCGTTAAACTACTAAACATCAGCCCGCTTTAATGAGTTGCTTGTTTTTCCACATCCTTCCGCTTCAAACGCTTCCAGAAAGTGCTCGAACGCGGAGGGCTGGTTCCAGCGCAGGCGGGCCAAAAAGTCTGCTTAAGGCTTGTAAGCTGTTTTGTGTGGACAGTGTGGAGCTTAACGCCCGATCCATGCCAAAAAAAAAAAAAAAAAAACACAGCAGAGAGAGAGAGAGAGAGAGAGAGAGAGAGAGAGAGAGAGAGGACGAGGCAGGCTTCACTTCCATTTATAATCATGACAGTAGAAATCCATCATTCAAAGAAAAAAAAAAACGCTGAAAAAATCTGCTGAAAAACGGCTCGTGCAGATCTCAAAAATAACATTTCCGCTCCGACAGATGGTGAATATTAGTGTCAAACGGCAGCTTCAGCCTGGAGACTGCGCAAAGTTCTCCGCGTCCTTTACTGCGGCTTTACTGCGGGGAAAGATCTACATACTGGATCTATCTTATTATTTCTGACAAAATAATGACTTAGTATCTTATTACACTAAGTCATTATTTTGAAATAGCAAGTGTGTTTGTTTTTGGAAAAAAAAAAGTTCTTTCAAAATAATGACTTACTATCACAAAACAATGAGATAGTATTTCAAAATAATTGTGCAAAGTTCTCTGCATCTTTTACTGCGGCTTTACTGTGCTGAAAGATCTAGATACTGACAAAATAATGACTTAGTATATTATTATACTAAGTCATTATTTTGAAATAGCAAGTGTGTTTGTTTTTGGAAAAAAAAAAAATCTTTCAAAATAATGACTTACTATCACAAAATAATGAGATAATATCACAAAATAATGACTTACTATCACAAAATAATGAGATAGTATCTCAAAATAATTTTGCAAAGTTCTTTGCGTCTTTTACTGTGGCTTTAATGTGGGGGAAAGGTCTAGATACTGGATCTATGTTATTATTTTGAGATAGCAAGTCATTATTGTGAGATACTAATTCATTAGTTTGAGATACTAATTCATTATTTTGAGTTACTAAGTCATTACTTTGAGATACTAATTAATTATTTTGAGATACTATGTTATTATTTTGAGATAGCAAGTCATTAAAAATGTTTCTTTCAAAACAATGACTTACTATCACAAAATAATGAGATAATATCACAAAATAATGACTTACTATCACAAAATAATGAGATAGTATCTCAAAATAATTGTGCAAAGTTATCTGCGTCTTTTACTGTGGGTTTAATGTAGCGGAAAGATCTAGATACTGGATCTATGTTATTATTTTGAGATAGCAAGTCATTATTTTGAGATACTAAGTCATAGTTTTCAGATACCAAGTTATAATTTTAATAAAGCAAGTGTGTTTGTTTTTGGAAAAAAAAAGTTTTTTACTTTTAAAATAATGACTTACTATCACAAAATATCATTTTAGTGCAATTTCTGTTTTGCACTAAAATGCGTGTCAGGTGTAGACAGGAACAAGATATGAGTTTGCCTTCTTAGATTAAAAAAAATAATAATAATAAAAAAATCTAATCAGCACAAATCATTAAAATAAAAAAAGTTTGACATCACTCTGTTATTAATTTGTTATTGTGAATATCTAAGTGTGTAGAGTATGAACTAATCTGAAACGAGCGAGCAATTCAAAATTAAAGATTTATTTAATATCTGAAGCAAACTTGCTTGTTTATTTCCATCTTTAATAGTTTCAAAATAACAAAAAAGCACAAGGGCATTCTGTGTGGGTATTAGTTAATAATACCTCTTCTGTCAAGCTGTCAAGTATCATCGCTGTTCAGGCTTTAAAAGCATGATTAATCCTCCTCTGTGCTCATCAGTTGGAGAGATGTGCTTTTTTTTTTTCTTGTCAAAGTCTCCACTGTTTTTGAACCCCAGACTTTATAGACGGCTCATTAATGCCATTTTATTAATTAATATGAAAAAAATATATAATAATCTGGTGGGAAAGTCTTGTCTTAGCCCTATCATACTATCACTGGTGGTTTTGTGTGTGATATGAGAAATCTAAGCTCTAAGCTGGTGTAAAGGTGTTTTAGCTGATAAATTCCCTGGTGAAAAAAAAAAAAAAAAAAAAAATATATATATATATATATATATATATATATATATATATATATATATATATATATATATATATATATATATATACTTAATTGTACTTAAAACATATTGAAAAAAGGTCCAAGTGTGCTGTAAATATATCTGTATATATACAGATTTATGTGCTTGCTTAAAAGTACTTGATTAATTACATAAATATTATGCTTTCATCAAATGTTTAAAAAGTATAATTTGATCATACTTTTTTTAAAAGTACAGTATAGTGTATTATAGAGTGTACACTTTAAGTTTAATGTAATGCAATACACTTCTAAAATACTTTTTTACAAATATACTTTTGTATATTTTTAGCAAAGTGTTTTTTTTTTTTTTTTTTTTTTTTTTTTTTATAATTAATCCTGGGCCACTATCCAGGTAAATATTTAGTCAGATAAAATATAGTGTGTTTAAAAAATTAGAATGTCATTGAAAAGTTACTTTATTTCAGTAATTCTGTTCAAAAAAGTGAAACTCATATATTGTATAGAAGTATTACACACAAATTAATCTATTTTAGGCATTTTTTTTTCTTTTATTGTTGATGATTCTAGCTTACAGCCAATGAAAAAACAATAGTCAGTGCAGTGTTTTCACGGAAAATCTTACAGCATTTCATGCTTCCCTCTGCTGACAACCCTTTATGGAGATGTGGGATTCATTTTCCAGCAGGACTTTGGCACACTGCCCACACTGCCAAAGTCCTTTGATAATATTATATACGGGTGCATCTCACAAAAATTAGAATGTCAGTAAAATGTTTTTTTTTTTTTTTTTTTGTTGGCCTTGGTGTTGGTGTTCATTATAGAGGCAGTCAAGACCCAAGCGGAAATACAGGAAATACAAAAGTAAGCATAATATGTCACTTTTAAGTGTCATCAAATCGAAGTGGTGCAGTGCCATCTGAGAGAACAGAAACCCTGGTTGTTTGTTTAGCGGTGTGTTTTGCATAATGATAAAAACTGTATTTTGCATCATTTTCTATATAATGTACGCAACCTTGCAGCATATTATAGCTTTGTGATTTATTACAACTACAAAGACAGTTCGTATACACTTTACACAGCAAGTTCCTGGAGTTTGAAAATGTGGAGTTAAACTAAAATGTGTGTTAAATTGTTAAATTGTGTGAGTTTATTCTCCAACTTAGACTCCAAGTTGAGTTGAGGGGAACTCTTTGGTGGTGTAGAGTTTATTTCAGATTTTATTCCAAGGTGTTGAGGAGCGTGACTGAACTCTCTAATGGGCATGCCCCCCAATTGGCCACCAGGGCTTCCTTCCATTGGATGTTTCATTATATGTTATATAATGGTTGTTTGCCTAGCCAATGTGTTGTAGGCTATAAGAGCAAGTTACCATCTTCTGCACTGTTAAGTGTGACAAAGTGCTGGCAATGAACTGAAAACTGCAATGCAATGGAAAAAAATACCCTGGCATACACATGTTGAGTATGAAATTGTTATTGTAATCAGTAATGATTTAATAATATTAGTTTAATAACATTTTTTTGCATTAATTTTTAACACTGTGAAGAGCTGAGAGCTGTATTTTATTCTAGATGGGATAAGTATTTTAACCCGCACAACAGTTTAGATTTAACTCCTGAACTCCTGCGTTAAAAGGCCAGAAAACTCCCAGAAAAGAGTTACTTTTTAACTCCGACATAGAGTGTTTTCGATGGTCACGCATATACACTACACTTAAAATTAGTTGAGTTTAACTCTCAGGGAGTTTATTCAAAAAAAAAACAGAATTTGCTGTGTACTGTATACACCACCGAGAACTTAATGCATCACAACGACAGACTCTCATAGGCTTGTTGACATCCTGGTACATATGAACACATGCACCAATACGTCCTCACGCTTCTGATGTTCAGAGGTATCTTTTCACGCACCGCTCGCTGTCGAGCTCCGAGGCAGATCGCTGTGTTTGTGCACCTCCCGGGGTGAGCGTCGCAGCGCAGTTTTCATTATTCCCTTTCAGAGCTACCACCTTCCCTTTACCCATCACTTACCCATCCAACAGGTACAGAGGTTCCTGCATAACTCAGAACATTTACTCAGAATTAACTGCAAACTGACAAAAAGTGCAGTTTAATTCAAGATTTAGCTTGAAAAATAATTATAACTGTAATAAAAAACATCATTATCAACTTAATCAACCATGTTTAATATACAGACATGACCTTTTTTTTATCATTTTTGCTGACCTCAGTATTAACCTTTATATGTTTTTTAAGAGTCCATTAACTTCAATATATATATATATATATATATATATATATATATATATATATCAATATATATATGCTATAGAAATATTATAGAAATATTAACATATATGTTGTGCACATTTTATTCATAATTATTCTTATAATATAATTAAAACTGAATATTAATAAAAAAAAGAGTATAAATGCGTTATTGTGCTTTTAAGGTTTATTATATAAGGTTTTAAGGCTCAAAATAGTCTTAAAATGATAATAATATTGTTTATTACAATTATTTAAAAGGCTTTAAAGAATCCAGTTGTAACCTATTCCTCATAAATCAGAAAAAAAAAACAGAATTCTGTTCTGTTTCACCATGCAGTTTTGTTTTTATAAATGTCATAGAAATTAGGTAACTATTTAGTCAGATAAAATATTGAGTGTGTTAACATGTAATTTAATAATATTTTACTGTATACAGGTGCATGATAAAAAATTAGAATGTTAATAAAAAGTTACTTTATTTTAGTAATTCAGTCATTTCTATTTTTAGGCGGATTTCATTTTCCAGCAGGACTTTGGCACACTGCCCACACTGGCAAAAGTACCTATTGGTCTAATTGGTCTAATTAATATTCTAATTTTCTGAGACACTGATTTTCTGTTTTTTCCTATAATACATCTATATAACACAGTATAAGGAAAACTTTAAAACCATATTCATGCTAAGTCTGCTTTCATACCAAAGAAAAACAAACTGACACAGACTTTAGGTAAATGTGAAAAAGTGAAAAAAAAAAAAATAAAAGCAACTGTGAAGATAATTAATAATTATTGGCTCAACAGTGCTACCATTTTACATGCCGATAAATGACCAAATAGGCCCATATATGGATATTTCTGTGTGAGATCATGGATTGGATCATGCAATATCTACTTTAGGCAAAATCTATTTTTAATACCAAAGGAAACACTTTGGTGAGTGATGAAACTAAATATGACCAAATGTAGGAAGACTTGTTTACCGAAAGTTAAAAAGAGTGTGTCAGCAAAGATAATTAACTGGAATTTAAATTTTCACAGGCAATTTGTGCCCCAAACCTTTGATGGACAGTGCATTTGTTTGAGCATGTGACACGTTGCTTTTTCTCTTTCTCTCTCTCTTTCTCTCTCTCTCTCTCTCTCTCTCTCTCTCTCTCTCTCTCTCTCTCACACATACTTTCCCTCTTAAGGTCCATCACAATGGACGTAAGCGCAGCGGATGATGCGTGTTTATATATGAGCTCTGCTCCATTGTTACCTGTAAAGTCGACGCTATTCATTCAGACAGGACTCAGGACGTATCAAGGCCAAAGGCGTCGGCCTCTGCCGGAGCGCATCGCACGGTCTTAGCTGGGAGAAATGAACAGTACAGAGCTTTTTTTTTTTTTTTTCTTTCTCTTTCTCTCTTTTTTTTTTGCATGAACTCCTGCTCCTGAATTAATGATGAGCACCAGCTCCGGCTCGTGTTAGCGCGGCGCTCCCCGGTGGCTCTGGGCCTGCAGAGGCGACGAGGTTTTGTCACAGTTGCCGTGATGTCTCTCTTATTTATGGCAGGTACAAGACAACTGTGACTTCTCGCAGATGGTTTGATGGCGAATGTGTCGAGCCCCTGCAACATGTTTTATAATTTGCCATGCAGAAAGGAGGCGGAAGGAGGAGACTGAAAGTCGATGTTGGGAAAGGCCTGACACAGTGCGACAAGCGCCGAGCCAGACTTCCCCGCGCGCTCAGGGCTGGATGTTTGCACATTCCAAACCTCGCTGACAGATATTGGGGAGGTGGCGGAGAGATCGAGAACGAGAGTGAGAGAAAAAGAGAGAGAGAGATATAGAGATACTGATAAGAGCACTTTTCTATTCCTTCAGCTTCCAAATCCACAGCCGAAGCGACTCTGCCTGTATTACTTTCCCACTTATTTCCACCCAGTGTACTTTAGGCATGACATCAACATCTTAAAATAGCTGCTTTTCAGACTCATAATCCTAAACCATCACTGTTTAGGCTCATATAGGGACCTAAAAGTAAAAGTATATTGTCGCTGTCCAATGAAAAACACTTATCTCCATTTTTGTCAATTTTTAGTTTTCTACATAATTTGAACAGACAAACTGTCCCTTACACTGTGCCAACATTTTCAATGAATGGACCAATAGAAATACTTCAAAATAACCTGAAATAAACTCTTTTTACATTGACCTCCATTAAAAGTTTGCAAGGTTTTTTTCTCTCTCCTGTAAAATTGCTGTTTTGGAGATAAGTGATTTTCATTGGGCAGCAACAGTATGTTACTTGGGTTACTTTTAGGAGGATTCTACAATTGAAAACTGTGGGAGAACCCTTTAAAGGTGTCATTTTGTTCTTCGTGAAATACAAAAAAAAGGTCTCTGAGTTGTACAGTATATGCATGCTGCACATGAAACTCCTCCTCCACCTCTTAAGTTTGTCTGCAGTATTTTGCAGAGGATTTTGCATAGGATCTCTGGTGAATTTTGCAGAGTTTTACACATGCAGGGCATTACACATGTTGTAAAGTTACATATGACATTGCAAAGACTGTTATTAGTGTAAAATTATCTGCATTTTAAAACATTTCTTATTATTGTTTATCTCACTGCCTCTCAGTGCTGTTAGCCAATCAATGGCGATATGTTTGCATGTATGAATATGCAGGAGCAATGCTATCATTTTTCCCTGCCCACTCCTCCACCAGACTAAAGCAGCGTTATACCAGATCACCAGAGCACTTTTTTTATTTCATAAAAAAAATGGTCACATGTCTTTCATTCATTCTAGAAGCCACCATTAGAGATTTTAAATTGAATGGAAAAAAAAAAACAACAACAACAACAACAAAAAAAATGATAGAATGAGACCATCCAGGTGATTTAAGGATCTTTTAAGAAAGCTTCTAAAAAAATTTTCTTGAAGGTTCCTCAAGGCATATTTTCTACACAGTTTTACATAGTTTGTTTAGAAGTTACTTTGGTACCTTTTAGGTATTTACAGATTATTATATTTCGTGCTTTTTGCAGGATCTTTGTTGGTTAGTGACTCTTTTTTATTTGTTCCATGATACATTTCCACAAACAAATAAAGATCAGACTTTGATAGATGCCTTCCTATTGTTTTTCAATTGATTGGAAAGTCCTGAATCTAATTTAAAGTGATTTAAATAATCACTAATAATAAGACTCCCATATGTTTTTTTCACTCATAGATACTCTTTTTATGCAGAAATCTGTGGAATTATATAGGGTTCACAAACCTATAACCACCACTTTACCTGTTCACTTTACCCGGGTTGTGTGTAGTCCCAATGGGGTCTATTGTAGGGCATATAAAATTGATTGAAAATTGAACTATATTAGTAATGTAGTCTTAGAAGAGTGTTGCGCAGAATGTTGCTCACTGTAGAAGATTAAATGCTTCTTTAGATCACAGTGAATGGTGTGTTAGAACTATGCATTCTGCTGTAAAACCAAGGATTTTGCTCTTAAAAACTGAAATAAGGCTGCAGTCCAATTGAATCAGCTTTTATTTGCAGGTATTTAACTTTTTTTTTTAAAGAATTGGAACATGACACTTTTTGGTACCCATGTGTGTTCTGTTACATTGATTATTTAAACAACACATAGTGCTAAATGTCTATGTCCAGTTTCAAATTTGGGTTTTATCTGTGCAGATTTATAGTTAGAGAACTAATCAAAATGAAAAAAAAACAAAAAAAAAAACAGAGAGCTATAAGTCTATGGGTGTAAAAAAAAGCAATTGAGAAGCTGAGAGAAGATGAAAAATCAGAGTGAGTGTTCTGAAGAAGAACGTCGTCACTGGTGTACTAGGTAACAGATGTCATGTACAGCAAGTAGACCAAGGAAAACAACAGCAGTTGATGACAGAAACATTGTCAGTGTTGTAAAGATAGACCCTTTAACAACTGTTAGTGGCATCAGCAACACCTCCAGAAGGTAGGAGTGAAGATATCACAATCGGCTGTTCACAAAAGACTTCACTAGAAGGTGTAAACCACTAATTATCGAGAACAATAGGAAGGCCAGGATGGAAGTCTTGGGAAATTTTACAAACTGATGAGGCAAAGATTAACCATGACCAATGTGATGGGAAGGCTCATGATTTCAAACATACCAGTTCATCTGTGAAACACAGTGGGGGTAGTGTCATGATTTGGGCTTCTCAGCGGGCACACAACCAACCTTCAACGTTGAAATGTGATTGAATTATGGTTGTAATGTTTGTTGTCTCAATGTTGAAACAGCATTGAAACAACATTTAATGCTCATTGGTTGTGCAAACATTGACATTTTAACATTGAATCAACGTAATTTCCTCAAGTTTACATTTCATCATCATACAATTTTCAAAAATGGTTATATGGAGGGATGAAAAAGTGCTTTTCCCTCAATTTGCAGTAAATGCTTTTTAGTTTGGCACCAATTCCTCACCATACCTGGGGGAATATTCATGTTCTATTTCTTTTACTGTTGTGTTTTTGAGATCAAATGTTCAATCAGTTTGGTAGTGGTTTATAACCAGATTTATACTCATCTTTACTCTCTGTTAACCATAAGATTTTCTAGTTGTAGCTACATTTTGTTTGTAGTTGTTCAGTTCCTACTTCTCAGGGAGAGAGAATAAAAATAAAATAGTTCATTTTTCATCAGGGCATACAGTTTTTTTTTTTTTTTTCTATTCCATACAATTTTGAGCATCCCGAATGTGAGCTATGGTCTACCGTATGACATTGCCTTATCAACATTGATTCACCTTTCAAAATCAAAATCAAATCCAACATTAATTCAATGCTGAAATGTTAATGCTGGGTTAATTAATGTACAATAAACTCAGAAGTCTACAGAAACCTTATTTTTTTCTATCAATTTAAAGAAATATGCAACGAAAATGATTGGGAGATCATTCATCATGCAACAAGATAATGACCCAAAACTTCCAGTTTTTCTACACTTTTTCATATACTGCATACCTCCTACTAAACTAGTTATTGTAAGTGATCAGCAAGAAATTGGGACACACCCTATTCCCTGTCACACCGGACTGCTCCTGAAGCCTCTCTGCCTAAAGACTCAGTTTCCCAGCAGCCTCAGGCTCAGGACTACATTGACTCTGAGAATCACGTGTTTCTGAAGCGTTCTACATCACCCAGCTACTGACTGATTGCTAATCATTTCCACCTGGTCTAGTTAGTATAAATACTTCCTCAGTTTCTGCATATTATCTAGATTTCTAGCTTTGTACAAATCGGTCTTTCCTGCCTTTTGATTTCCTGTTTTCTGACCTTGTTTTGTCTATCGTTTACTCTTTTGCCTTATCTCTCTAGTTTGTTTGATTTACTGTTATCGACCTGTTTCTCCTCTTTGACTACTCTCTTGCCTGCTCCCTGCTATCTGGATATTCTGTGTACTGAACCCTGCCTGCTTTCTGACTATTCTCTAGGTATGTTATTTATCATTGCTGCCCTGCTTGTTTTTGACCACCCCTGTTTGCCAAACCCTGTTAATTTACTCCCTTGTTTAACCAGCGTTTGACTGCCCTGGTCCTGGTATTCCTTATACACTATGCTACCAAACATCTTAAAGCTTATAAAAATTAATAAACAGAATTAATGGAGAAATGTTAGAGAAATTCCTCAAAACACTGTTGTTAAGATTCGGTTTGTTATTACGTTTAGGAGTTGGGTTAAGTTTAATTGATAATTAAGCAATAATAATGCATAGAACTGGATTTTGAAGAGTTATACAGCTCAGACTGCAATCCAAACCCAGAATGCATCTCTAGACCAACCAAATCCAGAATGATTTGAAATGATGAATTCAAATCCACTGCACTGTATTCTCCAAGGTTTCTCTTGGTTCTGTGAGGAAGGGGTCAGTGGGCTCATGGAACATGCTGGGTTCTATAATGCATGTGTGAACAAGCTGAGGGGAGCGGCTCTAGACTGGATAATGGATTGCAACAGCAAGCAGCAACACAAGAACACGGCCAATGAAAAATACCAGCCGCTGCTTAACAATGCATTAGAGATAAGAGGGCAGCTGTGTTTTTAACGCCAGGTGTTACACCGGTACTAGACTGGTGGGAAGTGAGAGAGCTGAGGATGGATCCATTTCTTTTGAGCTCTTGCAGCTTGTATGTTTGCTTAATTTGAGTAATTAACATAAGATAAATAAATCAGATTTAAACCATTATGTAAAGGACCTGTAAATTATATTAGCAGAGAAAATGTTTAATGACTAACTTACTAAGATGTTTGCAATTAACCGGTCAAACTAGAAATGTTTAAATGGCTATATATACACACTGGAACAGCTCTGGAATATAATCAAGAGGAAGATGGATGAACTGTTTGAATTTTTGCACCAGGAGTAAAGCAGCATAAAGTTATCCAAAAGCAGTGTGTAAGACTGGTGGAGGAGAACATGATGCCTAGACACATGAAAACTGTGATTAAAAACCAGGGTTATTCCACCAAATATTGATTTCTAAGACTCTTAAAAGTTTATGAATATTAACATTTTTCTTTTTTTTTTTGCATTATTTGAGGTCTGAAAGCTCTGCATCTGTTTTGTATTTTTTTGGTTATCCATTTTTCATTTTCTGCAAATAAATGCTTTAATTGACAATATTTTTATTTGGAATTTGGGAGAAAAGTTGACTGTTGTTTATAGATTAAAACCACAATGTTCATTTTACTCAAACATAAACCTATAAATTGCAAATTTAGAGAAACTGATTCAGAAACTGAATTTGTCTCTTTTTTTTTCCAGAGCTGTATATTATTTATTAGACCAATAGGGTACAATTATGAAGTGAAGTGTAGCTTTGAGGACAAGAAAGTACTTTGATCATATTTCTGTTTATTTATTTACTTATTCATTTATTATGTTATGTGTACTTTAAGCCAGGGAACGTTAATGAAGTAAACAGAGCTTTGGAACTGTTGAATCCAGTGAAACAATCTGCTTTTGGTCATTTAGGCTGTGCTGTAAACTCAAGGAAGGCAGTCCGGGACAATCTTGGTCTGGAAGAAGGGGGCAAGACCACTAAATTAGCAAATTTGAAGGAAATGGAACCATAGTGTCTATGGTTTCTGTTGTCATTGACTAACTTTTATTTTCATAATTTATATATCTTTTTATTTTTTATTCTCTCTCTCTCTCTCTCTCTCTCTCTCTCTCTCTCAGGTACAGTCAAAGTCAGAGTGAATATATTAAGCTGGGGAGGATAATGGGCTTCAGCCCTTTAATACGATTATAGGGTTTTAGCACATATTACAAATCTAGTCTGCATGACCAGTAATGGACCCTATTTCAGCACAGGTAATTCCACTAGCTTCCCTTTTACAAGGGATGTGTGTCCTTGAAAATCCTGGTTCTTGTGGTAAAGATGTCCAAAAACTTATTTTGGGATGGTATATAAGTTTTGATAGCTGTTTATGGTAATTGACTGCGTATAGTAATAGCTGTAGTATCAGTGATGTGATGCTCCATAAACCTGCATTTAGTGTACAGCGTTCCCTCACACACTGTGTTCCCTGCATTGTGTTGTCCCAGTAAAGCATGTATTACCAACTAAATTTACACCATATAATACAGTACAGGGGTTGGACAATGAAACTGAAACACCTGGTTTTAGACCACAATAATTTATTGTTCTGATGGACAGTTCTGGTGGAAACAGGAGAGTTGAGGTGCACATTGAATTCTGCCGTGATTTGATCAGCCGTGGTTTTATGTTTTTTGGATACAATCCAGGTTAGCACCCGAACATCCCTTTCAGACAGCTTCCTCTTACAGCGTCCACAGTTAATCCTGTTGGATGTGGCTGGTCCTTCTTGGTGGTATGCTGACGTTACCCTGGATACCGTGGCTCTTGATGCATCACAAAGACTTGCTGTCTTGGTCACAGATGCGCCAGCAAGACGTGCACCAACAATTTGTCCTCTTTTGAACTCTGGTATGTCACCCAATTGTGCTCCTACCCTGCTAATTGAACCTCCACACTCTTAATGCTCTTACTGGTGCAATAATGTGCAATTAATGAAGATTGGCCACCAGGCTGCTCCAATTTAGCAATGAAACCTCCCACACTAAAATGACAGGTGTTTCAGTTTCATTGTCATGTGGATGAACAAGATGAATGCTTGTTGAACCAAAACACACTGTGGGCGGAGCTTAAACTCACCAGTCACAACATATTCAGAAGTTAAATATATCATAAGAAACCTCATAATGGTAACTTTTTTAAGTGCTATCTTTTACACAAACACACGTCAGTCCAGAGTGTTAGATTACTATGGTAACCATGTTGTGTTGGGCGAAATGTCATGAGAGAGTGTGTGTGTGTGTGTGTGTGTATGTGTGTGAGTGTGTGTGAGAGAGAGAGGCCTGCTGTCCCCTTTTGTCTTTTAATTAAACTGATTTCAGCTGCGACTGCTGCAGGGTGCACATACACACTACACACACACACACACACACACACACACACACACACACGCGCGCACACGCACACACACACACACTCCTCCTCTGCAGCGATGTTCATGTGTGCCCATAGGAAACGATACGTCAAATCAAAACGGCAGTGTTCTTACTGGGTAGATGGGGGCACAGGGAAGAATGACTAATTAAACGAGTGCAAGATTGAGGAGGAACGAGAGGGAGAGAGAAAGAGAGAGAGAGAGAGAGAGGGAGAGGAAGATAGAGAGAGGGAGGAAGGGGGGGGGGGGGTGGGGTGAGACTCCTCTTAAAGCATCAAACTCCCAGTCTCCCCAATCTCTCCTCTGCAGCCCCCTCAGCAACCCTCTGGCTACTGCCATTACTGCCATTCCAGAGAACAGAGAGAGAGAGAGCGGGGGGTAGTTTAGAGTGTGTGTGAATCAAATGTGCTCTGGTTTAGTTTTAGTTCCTTTGCGGGGACCAGGGTACAGATAACAGAAAAAAAAAAAAAGAATATAAATTATATTTGCCAAAACAAAAGGAGATTACGTTGCTGAGTTAAAGGTAAAAAAAAAATAAAATAAACAATGCAGTGATTTACATCCTGGGCAAGGCACATAGCGATGCTCATTGCAATCTTACACCCCCATAAACAGTCTATTTCCATGCCTTTTACATACTGTACATACATTTTCAAATAGCAACAGTGCTTATGAATTTACAGCTTCAAAAAAATTACAATAAAAATAAGAAAGCACTTAAATGATTTCTTTGATATTACCAAATTGAAAACCTCTGGAATATAATCAAGAGAAAGATGAATGATCACAAGCCATCAAACCAAGCTGAACTGCTTCACTTGTTGCACCAGGAGTGGCAAAAGCAGTGTGTAAGACTGGTGGAGGAGAACATGCCTCGATGCATGAAAACTGTTAATTAAAAAACAGGGTTATTCCACCAATTGGCTGAAATAACAAAAAGATGCAGAGCTTTCAGACCTTTTAGATCAAATAATGCAAAGAAAACAAGTTCATATTCATAAAGTTTTAAGAGTTCTGAAATCAATATTTGGTGACATAACCCTGTTTTTTAATCAATTTGTACGCATCTTGGCATTATGTTCTCCTCTTACACACTGCTTTTGGATAACTTTGTGTCTTTACTCCTGGTGCAAAAATTCAAGCAGTTCAGTTTGGTTTGATGGCTTTTGATCATCCATCTTTATCTTGATTATATTCCAGAGGTTTTCAATTTGGTAAAATCAAAGAAAATCCTCATTTTTAAGTGGTCTCTTTTTTTACAGAGTTACATATATGTAAAAGGTCAATAGGTCAGAATAATTAAATAGATAGTGTAGTATAAATACTCAGACAGAAAATGTTCTATCCTATAAAAATACTGAATGGACAAAGAGAGAAATAGAGAGAGAGAGAGAGAGAGAGAGAGAAATAGAGAGAGAGAGAGAGAGAGAGAGAGAGAGGTGAAGGGGGTTAAAGGGAGCAGGTACAGTCTGAAAGCTGAATTTCCCTGAGGAACTGCCAGCGGCTCCCTAAAGGCTGCACTATTCACCTTAAAATCCTCTACACACACACACACACTAAAACATGCAAACACACACACACACACACACACACACACTCTCCACTATTACCCTCTTCTCTTACTGCGGCGGCTGTTCTCTAGCTGACCTACATTCAGGGTCAGACTGCAGAATAAGGGAGAGTTCAGTGTTACAAGGAACCACATGTACACACACACACACTGTAATGTCTATTAGTGTGTGTGTGTGTGTGTGTGTGTGGGTGTGTGTGTGTGTGCATGCTGGTGTGATAACATAAGATGTGTAAGTGTACGAAGCCAAAAGACCTTGCATTATTTGAAAGAACACAGTTCCACTGCTCCACAGATCAATGTTTGGGGGTTAATACCCCCCTAAACCCATATCTGACATTATTCTGTACCCTAACTGAACTAGGGTGTTGGAATTTATTTCCACTTAGGAAATTTCAACTGAAATGTTCCCAATGTAACGCTGATTTTAAAGTTGGAAAGTTAAAGCTAATTGGAAAGTTGTAAAAATCTCACCAATCCATAGGTCAGAATCCAAGATGGCTGCCAAGACACATCAACAATAGTAAAAGGCGTGGTGTTATACTGTTTATTACTGTTTAAAAGTAGTGTTCAATTATCTGAATATTTAACTGGAATGCATTCCACTCGTGTGATTTCATTACAAGCTCTGACCTTCCACTTCTCAGACATCGAAAAAAAGCAGAATAAGTTTCCATGACCATGTCTCCGCTGATTGACCACCCCAGCAGAACTATCACTTTAAGCAGATAAGCTCTGGTGGGCCATCGACATTTGGGTCAAGCAGCACCAGAGTAGAGAGCATTTACATTCCTGGCAGAGAAAAAATATGAAATGCAAATGATGGAGATGCACCAGGGAGGCCAAACAATAGAGTCCAGTTTCACCTAGAGAAAGAGAAAACGAGAGAGAGAGAGAGAGAGAGAGAGAGAGAGAGAGAGAGAGAGAGAGAGAGAGAGAATAGGGGAAAGCAGTTAACTAGTGAAAATTATATGAAATATGAGGGACACAATCAGAAAATAGGATGTAGAAAGACTGATTAGAAATAAAAGAAAAAGTAGATAATAAGATTGAGGTGAAACAAACAAGAACGAGATAAAAAGAGTAAAAAAGCAAAAAAAAAAGAGATGACATAGAGGGACATAATCAGAGAATTATATGAATAAAGGAATAAAGGAATAAAGAAAGAAAGAAAGAAAGAAAGAAAGAAAGAAAGAAAGAACAAGATGAGGAACAGGAGATAATGCAAATAAGGAAAAATAAAGAAGAATAAGATAAAAAAGAGTGAAATAATAGAAAGGTCAGAATCACATAATGAGAGAGAGTAAAGAAAGAAAAGAATGGAATAATTATATAGTGAGATGAAAAAGAATGAAAGAAAGACAGAAAGAAAGAAGAGATGAGAAATAAAAGAAATAGGGATAATAAGATCGAGGTGAAGCAAAGAAGAATGAAATGAAAGAAAGTAAAATTAAATGAAGGCAAACATGACATAATAGAGAGTAAAGAGAGAGTAAAGAAAGAGAAGAATGAAATAGATATAGAGTGAGATAAAAAGGAACAAAAAAAAAGATATTGAGATAAGACGAGAGAGATACAAAAATAGAAAAGAGAGAAAGAAAGAAGCAGAGGGAAAGACGAGGGGCAGGGATGTGTTGCTATACTTTGAACAGTATCTGAAGCCTGGAGAAATTTGATAATAAAACTGAACATCGATATCCCCAAGAGGGTATAATTACAGTCTCTCTCTCTCTCTCTCTCTCTCTCTCTCTCTCTCTCTCTCTCTCTCTATCTTTATCGCTCTCTCTCTAATGACTGTAATTTCAGAGTATGTATCTGCACAGCGTATGTCTGTGAGGTAATACCTGGGGAAAGCACTGTTTAACTGTCTTCAATAACCATTATAAAGGACATAGCCCGGCTGTATGGAGTATTTGGTATCTTATGGTAGCTTATCATTAGTGACTCCGATACAACCAGCAATCAAATGACGGAGAAAAAAAAAAAAACACATATATATATATATATATATATATATATATATATATATATGTATATGAACTGTGAGGAGGATGTAGAATTACACAGAAGTTCACACTATAGTTATAAATGTACACTCATTCACAGGCAGATATGTAAATGATTACAGGTGTGGTCTGAGATACAAGGTCTTTCCACATAAGAGGTCTCAGATGTTATTTTGGTAGCATACCTCAAGATATCAGGTCATTTACTGACTTATGATGCACTAAAACACATTTTGCCTAGTTGACAGACTTTGCCAGATGAAACCTAGACTGCTGCTGGTTACTGGAACCATAATCATATTTATCGCTTGATACAGATTCAACATAAAGTACAATTTCTAGTATTATGTATGTGTTTGCCTTGATAAACAGCTTTTCAATCATCTTTACTAGGAGTTATAATCACAGGGCATCTCACGAAACGTTATTATCACAATACGTTCCCCTCAATAATGATGATATCACAATTCTGTGATTCTGTGATACTCAATATTTAGTGTGACAATTCACTACAATACCTCACAGCATCTGTGTCATAGACTAGAATAAAATAATCCTAAATAAGCAAAAATAATTTTGCAACCAATATTTTGACTGCAGGTTTACAATGTGCATTTGATTAGCGCCACCAAGCGGAGTAATAAAGCAGTGACTTTAGTTATTAATTGGGGAGGGGGGGCAAAAGAGTAGTCAAAAAACACAAAAATGGGTAAGTAACAATAGTAAACAAACAAAAGAAACACTTAGTAGAAGAACTAGAGGACTAGATTCAATTCCCAGTGAGGTAACAACAGAAAGACGGGGGTATTTATACAAAGACAGACAGGTGTGAGCAATCAGAAGCTCGGCGAGCGTGAACGCCGTAGCCTCATGTGATCAGCAGAGTCAGGGAAGTCTGGTGAATGTGCATGCTGGGAATTGAAGTCTTTACTGTTTTATAAGTTCAGAGTCCAGAGCAGGCAGACTGACATGCGAGTCTTAGTCTTAGTTAAAAGTACCTGTGTTTCAATAAAAATATCCATATTTGACTGCACAGATCAATAATATGACATTGTTTTGGCCCTCAAGGACCAAACTTGACCATTAAACCACCCAAAACCAGAAATCAGCCAAAGCTGATTCTGGGCTGTAAGGTTTCAGCAGGGAAATAATGTCAAGTTTTAAAAGTTTCTAATCAAAACTTTCTTCAGAATCTTTCTGCTTGTTGAGCTACAAGCGAAACGTAATGAATATAAAATTACAGCACGCTTTTATTATTGCAAACAATAACTGATTTGTATGGTCTAAAGCCTCCAGCTATTCAGAGTGAGGAGAAATCTCTCACTTACTCCCAAATACAAACATTTCGCAGTTTGCAAGGTCGAAATGACTTTGTAAGGCTTTGTAGTCGTTTCAGAAAAATGAGAGTAAAGCAGTGCAGGTTTGTAAGACGAGAGGAATTGCATTCTGCCTCGGAACACAAAACAAGTTTTGTCAATGCATGCATTGAAATCTAACACATTATGCATTACGCTGTCGGAGAATTATTACTGCCATTTCTCACAACATTCATTCCAAACCTCAACTGGCTAAAACAGACCCGTTAAAGTGTTCGTATTCTGTGCTTTTCGTGCGTTGGATATTTTTTCTGCCATTTGTGTTTTTTTTTGTGATCATTTAAAAAAGTGTTTATGCATTTTTCATTTATTTATTTGTTTTACGTTTTCTGTTTTTTTTTTTTTTTTTTTTTACTCTTCTCTGTAGCCTTTAGATTTAAACAGGCTTTAACATTTTTAGTTGCTGTACTTTCAAAAATCCATGTACTCTAACTATAAGAATAAAAGAATATGGGAGACCTACTCATTTATTTATTGTATTTGATTGCATTCAGCCACAATAGTATTAAATAAGCTGAGGGTGTTGAATAATTAGCACCCTATCTTATTGCCAACTCCTCAACTCATCTCAAATATCTCAAATATTAGATAAAACACCAATAATCAGTTCATAGAATACAGTTATAGCTCTCCACATGTAGTATACAGTATGTAAATGAGCTGTGTTTTGATAATATATCCTGCTTTTGTTTCCAAAATTGATATAAGGTTTTATGCCAGAAGGTTTTATTATGTTTTGTAGGCACCACTTCAAAATAAGGCTACTTTATAAAGGGTTTATAAATAGTTTATAAAGGCATTATTGATAGTTATAAAATTGTAAAGTTGTAAATGCTTTAAAAAACGTTAAAAAATAATGATATAAAATAACTTTTTTGACATGTAATAATATAATATAGAAATCAGGTTAGTCATTCAGTCTGTTATTATAGTCAAATGAAGATGGATAGATGGATGGATGGATGGATGGATGGATGGATGGATGGAAAGATAGATTATTATTAGTATTATTATTATTATTATTATTATTATTATTATTATTATTATTATTACTATAAATGGGTTATAATCTAATTATTAACATTCAGTCTGTTATTATAGTCAAATGAAGATGATAGATGGATGGATGGATGGATGGATGGATAGATTATTATTATTATTATTATTATTATTATTATTATTATTATTATTATTATTATTATTATTATTATTAATGGGTTACAACCTAATTAATAACTGCTTTATAAACTATTTATAAACCCGTTATAAAGGAGCCTAATTTTAAAGTGGTACTGTTTTTTTTTACAGTTGACAGAGGCATTGGAAATATGTGTCAGTTATGGTTACAGCAATAAGCAGCTGAATGTTTCAAATAATTTGGACATATAGTGTATTTTTAATAGGCTTGAGAATAGGACTTGTCCATTGTCCATTTAACAGCCATGCTTAATGTGTGTTGGTCTCACCGTCCCGCTGCAACACCCAGTTGTTTTTAGGTTTGAAGTTTCAGCACCAGAGCATAACACAATGCAACCACCACCATGCTTAACAGGTGGTGAACAGTGTTTTTTTTTTTTTTTTTTTTTTTTAAAACAGGACTGAATGGCTTATCTTTATTCTTCCAAGCACAAGCATACCTCATTGTGGTCATTGCAGCCATACAATCCAATCTTAAATCTATTCATATATTTCAGATTAATTCAGAATTACAGAGGCATCCAGGGGTTTGGGTGCAGATGTTTTTAGACAAGGCCAAATAAATATACCAGCTTTTTAGCACAGTGCTTATTTCTGGAGGCTCAACACAGGCAGCGTGGAGGGAAGGGTACGGTTTGGTGTGTTGTGTAATACAGTAACAGCAGGGAATGGGCAGTGTTGACCATCTCTGTGGAGAGAGGAACTGTCATCATGCCCTAATGCCTGACACACTGTGCTCTCTCTCACACACACACACACACACACACTTACACACTCACACATACACACACACTCACACATACACACACATTTACACACAGGGTGTCATGTTCCCCGGCACCCAAGAGCAGCTTGTTAGGGAGGCAAATATGCCAAAACTTAGAGGGCACTGAAGCATTAAATTGCCTTTGATGGAATAAGCTGGCACTATGTCTGTGTTTTAATTTACTGGATTGTGCTGCGAAAGGGGAGGAGCCAAAAAAAAAAATACATAAAAAATACTATGATGGGAAGTTGGAGACATTTCAGTATATCATAATTATACTCAAACTTCACATTTATTTTTTAATAATAATAATAATAATCTCTCGCTATGTTTCAGTATCTCTCTCTCTAAATAATAATAATAATAATAATAATAATAATAATAATCTATCTTTTTCTCTCTCTCTATGTTTCAGCCTCTCTCTCGTTCTTTCTCTGTCGCTGTTTCAGTCTCTCTCTCTCTCTCTCTCTCTCGCTATGTTTCAGCCTCTCTCGTCCTCTGTCTCGTTCTCTCTCTCTCTCGCTATGTTTTAGTCTCTCTATACTCTCTCTCGCTCTTTACATATACTTAATAGCAGCGTAGCATGTGTACGCAGCACTATGCGTGTATATGAGTACGCATGCCAGTGTTTAGTTTTGCGTACCATTTCATATGCATGGGAAATGAGACTGGGTTGCTACATGAGTAAGTCACAGTTTTTACCAGAAATATATATATATATATATATATATATATATATATATATATAGATAGATAGATAGATAGATAGATAGATAGATAGATAGATAGATAGATAGATAGAGGAAATTTAGGCATCCAGCAGCAACAACACAATACAATAAAACACCAAACTGTTACTGCTTTAAAATAAGACTACCTTTATAAAGAGTTTATAAATGGTTTACAATTAGTTTATTAATGGTTACTAATTAGGTTGTAAATGCCTTAAAAATCATTAATAATCAGTTATAACACATAATTAGAAATGGCAACAATATAGATGGCTGCGGGTTCACTTTTTGGCAAACAACAGGTCATTGTTGCTTTTTCAACATATGTGTTATAACTGATTATTAATGTTTTTTGAAGACATTTACAACCTAATTAGTAACAATAATAAACTAATTGTAAACCATTTATAAACCCTTTATAAAAGTAGTCTTGTTTTAAAGTGGTACCAATAATCTAAATAAGCCAGTTTTTAGTCTAGATCTAAAGATTAAGACTGTGTCTTAGTCCCGAACATTTCCGGGAAGGTTATTCCAGAGTTCCACAGGGCGCTTCATCACTTCATCACTTGTAAAAAAGAAATGGCTACATGACAAAGCTCCAAGCCTGAAATGCAGGAATAGATGTGTATTGATGCTATAAATAAAATGAGCACATGAAACATACAAAAAAAAATCTATATCTTGGGTTCAGATTGTGTGCAAAGAAATACAAAGCAAAGTAAATGTATGAAATAAGGCAATTCCATACACACAGCACTACACTAAAAAATAGGCTTCTCTGGTTCCTTACAGACAATTTGTTTTCAATATGTTTCCTAACGCCTTACCTTGTACTGATGAAATAAGAAAAGAAGCGCATGTGTTAAAGCAGAACTGTCTGCAGTTCTGTGCCAAAGCCTATAACTCATCCTCTCAGGTGGGATGTACTGCTGCACTGTGCTTATGCACTGTAATATACACACTGCTATGCTACAGACACTGCATTTCTCTTCAGGGATAAATAAAGTTATCTTGTTGATCAATAAAAGTTATCTAAATTCTAGAGAGCAGGCTTCCACACCTCCAAGCTGCTCACATCCAGACCGGACATCTAGCAGCCAATGCAAGAGTGCAAAAAAAAAAAAAAAAAAAAAATCACTTCCTGATAGGTAGGGTTTGAGAAATGTCTCTATATATTTGAACAAATATAACTGTGATTGATTGCAGCATTGCTAAATCATTCATACACTAGTTCCTATAGGTTCATATAGTCTAGCTAGGATTCTCCAATCAAGCAATGCTTCTTTAAAAAATTACAAAAAATCCCTAGTGAAAAAAAAGTAGTACTAAGCATTATTATGCTATAGTGCACTAAAGTGTACTTGTAGCCACATTATTAATGAGTATATTTAAAGAGTACTGTTTTTGTACTTATTATACTTTAATTGTATAAAAGTAGTACAAAATTCCTGCTTAAATTGTGCTGAATGTATTTACAGTAACTGTAATAAAATGAAACTATTTTAAATATACTTAAGTAACATTTAAACATACTACTACTAAATATGCTTACAGTAAAATGATAATACATTTAATGAGTATTACAGCTGTATCAGTATTATACACCAGGTATATTAGAGATATACTAAGGATTGATGTTAAATATTTATATTTACATTAGTAGAAATATGCTTCTTGTTCCTGTCTTCTGTATGTAGCAAACTTCTAGTACACTTTGTTGGGTATAGAAATATATTTTAATATACTGTACTACAATTATTATTGTGTTACAAATGTACTTTAATTTTCGTTTAATCAGTAGTAGTAATTTAATTTATTTTCTGAAAAAAAAAAGTTACATGATACATTGCTCTTTAAGTGAAGTACTGTATTTCATAGTAGTCTATTGTTTGGAATACACTATATTGTATTTTTTATAAAAAAAAATATATATATGATCAAAGCTTACTACTTCCAAATATTTGATGAAAGCATAATATTAATGTACTAGACTATTTCTCAATATGTTTTAAGTACAATTAAGTATACATATGGCAACTTTGCTTCTATCAGCTCTGTTTTTACTCAATATACAGTACAATACTCACCTGTCACTTCCCATGGTAAAATATATTTATATACTACAGTATACTGGCATACCATAGACTATAAAATAGAAGTATGTGAACTAATCATGAAGTGTCGCATCATGGGATTGATTGGGAATGCTCATACCTCTATAGGTAGTGAGGGAGGTATTTACCATTCCTCAAATTACAGTGTCATGTGTGTATTAGGAAATTAGGAATACATTACGTCATAGAAGGCTATGATCATTACCACCCACAGTGGACAGTGCAGTGGGTGATAATGAAGGTGATTGGTGGTGTCTGGCTGGAATTGTCCATGTCGTCGCTGTCCAATGAAAAACAAGTATCTCCAAAACAGCAACTTTACAGGAGAGAGAAAAAAAACTTCAAAACTTTTAATGAAAGTTGATGTAAAAAGAGTTTATTTCAGGTATTTTTTAAGTATTTCTATTGGTCCGTTCATCAAGAAATTTTGGGAAAATGTAGGGGACAGCTTGTCTGTTCAAATTATGTAGTAAACTGAAAATAGACAAAAATGAAGATACTTGTTTTTTATTGGACAGCAACGATATGAACAATGAAGCTCAGGAATGGTAGAAATCACATCCACATTTAATGTAGGACACCAAATACACATATATTACATATATCACAGTGTTTTTAGTTTCTATTGGACATGGCAAATGTCATGTGACATGTTACTACTTCCTTAATCTGTTAAAATCAACCATTTCTCTTATGGTAGATTATTTTTTTTGCCACATTTACAGCTTTAACACATCCGATTTAGCATGCTTAGAATGTCTTTTCACATTAATTAAAACTCTTTTAACATAATAAATGTACAATTCCATTTCATTTTCTTACAAAGCAATCAGTCAGAAGCACCATTTCATAAGCTTCTTTAAGTATCTTCTAGAATAAGTGCTTTAAAATGATGCATTATTGAGTTATTTTAGGAAGTCAGCAGGTCTCCCCCGATGTCTTCGCTAACGGAGTACCTCAGGGTTCCATATTAAGGCAGGACTTATTGGTGATTTATCCTGATGATAGTGCTTCTCCTATGAGGAGCACTTTTATGCTGATGATACTGTACTTTACGCTCCTGCCTCCGCTGTGCGCCCGGCTGGGTTAGACATGTGTAATGCTTTTAACACCATACGGATCTCCTCGGTGGACCTAAAATTGGTCCAGAATGAGCGAGAGATAAATGTATAGTAGTTTTGAGGGTTTTTTTTTTTTGCACCGTTTCAACACCGATTATGCAGGCTTGCACATTTCTGCTCTCAGTGGGAGCATCCCAAAGTGTGTTTTATATGAATAAATACAGTATCCCCCATTCAGATCCAGAATTTGTTGCTTAAAGCTCCAACGTTCCCTTAAAAATAAAGGTGCTTAAAGGGTAATTTGAGCAGAGCCATAGAGAAGAGGTATTTAATTCAAATTAGAAAAACAAATATTTTAAATATCTTCAAATAAAGGTCCAGAACATCATAATATCTAACTTGCATTATGAAGCAGTGCCGGATCCTGCATACTGAAGCCATTTTCATACTGAACTTAATAAATAAAGTTATAGCTCTGGAAAAAAAAAAATAAAAAATAAGAGACCACTTCAGTTTTTGAATCAGTTTGTCTAATTTTGCTATTTATAGGTTTATGTTTGAGGAAAATGACCATTGTTGTTTAATTCTATAAACTATAGACAACATGTCTCCCAAATTCTAAATAAAAATATTGAGAAAATGAGAAGATGCAGAGCTTTCAGACCTCAAATAATGCAAACAAGTTCATATTCATAAAGTTTTAAGAGATCAGAAATCAATATTTGATGGAATAACTCTGGTTTTTAATCATGGTTTTCATGCATTTTTTGGCATGTTCTCCTCCACCAGTCTTACACACTGCTTTTGGATAACTTTATGCCTTTACTCCTGGTGCAAACGTTCAAGCAGTTCAGCTTCTTCTTAATTATATTCCAGAGGTTTTTAATTTCGTAAAATCAAGGAAAAACATCATTATTAAGTGGTCTCTTAGCTTGGCTGAGCTGTATCCTGTTCATCAATAAAATTATAATCTAAATTCTAGAGAGCAAACTTCCTCACATTAAAGCTGCTAACATTCAGACCGAATATTTAGTAGTAGGGCTGAAAACTAGTTTGAAAGCTTGTTTGAAAAGAGTGAAAATATTCAACTCCTCATAGGTATGGTTTGAGAAATGTCTTTACATTTTTAAAAATATAACTGTGATTGTTTGCAGCATTGCTAAGAACAAGCTTTACTTTATATTGTGCTTTTGACATGTTGTAGTAGCTTATTAATGTTTTACAACCTAGTTATAAAGCCATTATAAACTCTTTTATAAACCCTTTATAAACTCTTTATAAGGAAGCCTTATTTTAAAGTGGTGTCACATCTAGTAGAGTCAGTTACTCCAAGAAATGTAGGATATTGATATTGATTTTAGAAGAAACTATTAATAACTAGGTGTTCCAATACTTTTATCCATATGTAGTCACATGTGTAGTCACATATGTAGTCACAAAAAATGTGTTGTAAGTTTAACATGCTTAAATCAAATGCAATGTTCTATATTTTAGAAACATATATACTATAATTACTTCTAAAAGTTAAAAAAGTAAATAAAAAAATAAAAATAATAAATATACAGTAATAATAGATATAATATAATAATAATGGATATGATGAACGTCTAATGCATTTTAATGAAATGACCCTTGGTTAAGGAAATGTATTGCTTTCTGTTTTCTGGTAATAACCACAAACACTGTACATCATCACTGTCCAAACAAAGCTGATCATTTGTCTCTCATTCTCATTCCGTCCTCGTCAAACTTCCACCAATAGCTGCCTCCTTCATTTGGGCGCAGTGTAATTACAGGTTAAGAAGCGATCTGTTGTTTTGGAGGAGTGGAGGACAGTAATCAATCAGTTCCTGCAGCCAGACACCGTCCAAATGAAAAGACAGAGGAGCGGAGGGGGGAGGGGCTCTGAGCGGCACTTAATCCCAGGCAGATAAGAAATTATAAGATGACCTTAGAGCCTCGCAGCCTGGTGATTTATGAATACCAGCAGTGTGCAATTACAGCAGGAAAATACCTTCAAAAATTCTACCCAGGAAATTAACTTTGGGGAAGAGTTTGAGAGCCGCTGGTTCGGTGGTGCATGTGCTCAGGGATGGGATTTGGCTTATACTCACCAAAAATAGTGAATTTAATTTGTATGATTTTGATTTATTTGATATTATCTGAAGGAAAAGATTGATTATATTGATACAATGGCCTATTATCACATGTAACATAACTAGACATTTCAGTGTTTCATTTCAATATTTATTCATAGCTGAGTCAAGGTCAGATCAAGGTTAAATCAGTTTTGATGTGATATACTGTATCTATGTACTGTATCGATTTTTTTTTAAATGAATCAACATCAGTATTGCAATGTTGTTTTAACTTCCATATTTTTTTAACATTTAAACAAAACTATAGATTACATTTCCTTTTCATTTTACATTGTACACTTATAATTTTATGCTTGTTTACATTTACATTTACATTTATGGTATTTAGCAGACGCCCTTATCCAGAGCGACTTACAACAGTGCTTCAAAGTTACTTAAGATATCCAAAGCTAGTTTGTAGACTAGGATCAAGAGATACATAGAGCTTAATCATGTTAAGAACCCTAGGAACCTTTTTTTTATTTTTTATTTTTTTATTATTAGTTTAGGAACTCTTTGAAAAGATGTGTCTTCAGTCGACGTTTGAAGACCGTGAGTGACTCTGCTGTTCTGACATCCAGTGGAAGTTCATTCCACCACCTTGGTGCCAGCACAGAGAAGAGTCTGGATGTCTGTTTTCTGTGTGTTTTGAGTGATGGAGGTTCGAGCCGAGCCGTACTGGAAGCTCTAAGAGCTCTTGGTGCAGATCTGGCTTTGACCATCGCCATCAGGTATGAAGGTGCTGGTCCGTTTTTTGCCTTGTAGGCCAGCGTCAGGGTTTTGAATCGGATGCGGGCGGCAACAGGAAGCCAGTGGAGGGAACGCAGCAAAGGAGTCACATGACTGAACTTCGGAAGATTGAAGACGAGTCGTGCTGCCGCGTTGTTTCTTTCAGAAAAGTATAAAGACAATGCTTCTACAGCATACTGTATACTTTAGAACTGAAAATAGCAGAAAAGGATGTTCAGGTTGAACCAAAAGCAATTTTTTTGTTTGTTTTCCATCTTTAACACATTGTTTTAGACATTAGCAGTGGTTTTGTGGTCAAAAATAAATTAAAAAGCTGATAAAATGAGAATAAATGCCATATTTATAAAGCAAAGACATTATAATGATTCTGAAGATTTTGAAGCATTTTTTTAAGCGTAATAGGCAGGCATTATTGTCAATGTTCTGCCTTGCACACACTGAAGACTCCCAGAATGCACTTACACCAGACCTTCCGAACTCTGTTGAGCATGTGGCGTTACAGTGTTCTAACTCACCGAGCTTCTGTTTATCCACACCTGGTCCTGTTTGTATAAATACCTCCATGTTTCTGTTCCTCGTTGCACGGTATTGAATCTAGATTCTAGCTCTTCTACCTTGTGTTTCTTTCTACCTTGTGTAATGCTCTTTTGTTACTGACCTGTTTTTTTTTTTATAAATTGCCTAGCCCTTATTTTGTTTGGATCTCTTGTGCATGACCCCTTTTACCTGCTCTTTCCCTGGTATGTTGTTTACTAATGCTACCATTTTTGTTACTGACCCTGCCTGTCTTTGACTATCCCTATATTAGTGATAGTTTGATCCATTTATTAATAAATTGTGTGTTTGGTATCAATGTCTGTCTGTGATATTACACAGCTATATGTTGAGCATTTCTATATCTTCAAACATTACATATAAAAGAACTGTTTTAAAAGTTTGAAAGGAAAGTTACTGAAAATCCCTATTGTAATTGTCGTAGAACATAAAAAATAGTAAAAAAAAATTAATAAAAATACAAATTAAATCTGTGAGTTTATTGGCTGATTGCAAATTGCAGATTATTTGAAACTGTAGAGGAAGCTCTTAAGCTGCTTTAAGAAACTTTTAGAGACAATTGAAGATTCCTTGGGTGGTTCTTCCAATTGGTTTTAAAATTGAAGAATCCCTAAATGTTCCTACTTCACTTGACGTAAAGGTTCTCCGCCAATTTAAAGGTCACACACTCACACACTCAAACACATCTCTATTACAAACATGGTTCTATGGCATTCTCTTTGGCATCAATCTTTAAACCCGTTGAAGCCCCTTTTTTATTTTCAGTGTGAGTGTGAGTGTGTGTGCGCTATAAATGTGTGTTATAAAACAAACTGGAGTGGAAAGATCATG
Source organism: Astyanax mexicanus (assembly GCF_023375975.1). NCBI lineage: Eukaryota > Metazoa > Chordata > Actinopteri > Characiformes > Acestrorhamphidae > Astyanax > Astyanax mexicanus. The sequence continues at coordinate 52,599,371 of NC_064412.1, read as the reverse complement.
TTGATAGATAGGCCTACAGTGTGTGCCCCAACTTCCAATGAACATCTCTCTCTCTCTCTCTCTCTCTCTCTCTCTCTCTCTCTCTCACTCTTTCTTTCTCTCTCTTCTTGTTTGTTGTGAGGGGATTTGGAGAATGATTGGTTGCTGGTATTACGAGTGAGTCATCTAATGTCCCTGAGAAAGGTGAAGTCCAGCGAGAGACGGAGACGGAGAGAATTAAGGAAAAGAGAGAGAATAAAGAGAGATAGACAGAGAAGGAGGAGAGACACAGAGAAAGAGAATAATATAGAAGTAAAAGAGATCTTTTGTAGACATTCGCTTGATAGTCTGAGACACTAATGAAACTCTGGAAAAAAGGAAAGCGTGCTCTTTCGGAGGATCTTTTTTTTTTTTTCTCGGGCGGAATGAAAACCGCCTTTCTGCGACTCTTCCTTTTATCCGTGTCTGGGGAGTGATGAGCGAGCGGGGCGAGTTTAATCACGTTTAATGGCGGCAGGGCATTAGACTCTACTTACAGAGACATCAATAGCTAAAGCCGGCTTCATCAGGTGGGTGTTTATTCAGCCTGGCCACCGGGGAGCTGTGGGTTGTGTTTTTAGTGACTCTGCCGCATCACGCAATCTAACCTTCACCCTCCGCGGCCCTCGGCGGTCCACACACAGTAAAACCTCCGCTCCCGCAGGACCCGCAACTAGCTGATGCAAGTTTGTATCCGCTTCTTCTAATTTGGCCGTAAACTCTGAATTCATGGACGTCACCTGTGGCTCCATCCGGTCCGAGGCCAAATTGGTTTCTGAGGGAACTTGTTTCTCACAGCTCTGCGGATCTCACTTTATTTTATTTATTTACTTTATATATTTTTTTGCATTTAAATTGATTATGTTCTTTATTTAAACTCAGATGTCAGAATTTCCAAATTTCAACAGAAACTCTAAATGGAATGACCTCACGTTGCCATCTTTTCTATTCAGAAAGTTAATAATTCAATATGGCTGCCCCACACATCATCCCTATACTATAGTAAAAGTAGAAGTATTATATGTATTTATTATTTATTATATCTCTATATCATCTATTAGATGTTTAAATAATATTAGTAGTGTCCAACATCTTAATACCCGTTGATAACCTGGGACAATGGTAATAGTAATAACAGGGAACATATAAAGTGGAACATAGTGTAAAATATAAAGTAAAACGTTTAAAATGCCATAAAGCACTAGTGAATCATTATAAATCCAAGTTAGCTAAACTTCAAGGCCTTCAGTTAACTTGAGATTTTGTTGGGAATGTCTTAAAATAGTGTAAACTGATCATAAAGGTTCACTAGAACACCTTCAACTCGGGTGTGACACGATTACCAGGTCACACATTAACATTTGAGGTTGATGAAATGCATCATTGCTTCTTTAGAAAGCTGCATTTAAAGTAATTCCACAATTAAACAATGAAGTATTTTGTTACACTTTTGTTTTAGTTTAATTTGTTCCTAATGTAATAAGAATAAGAATAAGAAAAATAAATATTCTAAGAATTAGAAAATACATAACAGTTCAAAGTATTTTACAGTGAAAGAGTAAAAATCAGTACCCAATCTGCAGGTTGTCTGAAGCCATTATAAGATTCAGATTTGTACTTTTTGGATGATACCTGGTTCCTTCCTGTCTGAGGTCAAATTGGTTTCTGAGGGAGCCGAATTCACGCACCACCGCTGATCTCCATACATATTATTCTTTTTGCATTTGAAATGATTGATAGTTCAAATTGATAAATAAATCAGCAGTAGCTACTGCAAACCATGTCAAATTATACTGCCTTCGTGTTCTCATCAGATTTACCTATTTTCATCTTGCAAAGTTGTGATCATAAAGTTTTAATGAAAAAAGGGCTTTATAGTCTGCGTTCACATCCGCCATATCTTATTTATTACCAGCGGTGCTACACTTCAGAATTCTTTAAAGTAAAGTTATTTATAGAAGTATATAATCAAAGGCATAGTAGCATTTATTATCATTATATATATATATATATATATATATATATATATATATATATATATATATATATATATATATATATTCTGGGAGGACAGGTAATCTTTCCACGAGGTTTAGGAATGTGTTTATGGGAATTTTTTTTTTATCATTCTTCAAGAAGGGCATTCTTCTGTCATGCAGCCTTGTTCTCCTTCCACACTACCGGACTCCATTTCTCAGAATTCCGCTGGTTATGACATCAATAATAACCTTTCACCTTCACCCAATCGCGTTACGCTCCGACGCTCTGATTCACCTGTATTCTGAATTACTTCCGGTTCATTCTTGTCTAGCTCCTGTATTTAAGGCATCCGTTTGTAAACAAACACCGCGAGGTATTGTCGACTCATGTTGCATACTAAGCGTTTTCCTATGTTCTGTTTTTGCTTTCTTGTTACGACCCTGTTTTCGGATTATCGGTTTATGTCTTTTGTTTTGCCCTTATTGGATTTGTTGTACGGTTGGACTGTTTCTCGGTTTCGAACTCGGACTGTATTTTTGACTACGTCTTCTGGTATCGGTGAGACCGCTGTTTGCCTGGCTTTCCTGTTAGCAGTATCTGTTAGCTTGCCTGCTAATAAACCTGTTTGTACTTTTAACTCGGCTCGCGTCACTCCTCTCTACCTGGCGTCACATCTTCAAGTATGCTGTAAATATACTAACAGATTTATATACTTACTTTAAACAAATTAAAAGTACATTAATATAATGCTTTCGTTAAATGTTTGAAAATAAACGTTGATCATACTTTTTTTAAAACGTAAAACATTGTGTATTTAAAAAAAAAAAGACTTCTAAAATATTTATTTCCAAATATACTTTTTTGTAAATTTTTAGCAGTGTGTTGAAAGTGTGTATCAGCTGTTACAGTAGTTCACTTAAAGTGCAATGTATCATGTACCATTTTAGAAGACACGTTAAATTGCAAGATTTATAAAATTTATAGTGAATTTGTAACACACAAAAAATGTAATACACTATATTAAAATATATATTTATACCCAATGAGTAATGAGTAAGTATATTAAAAGTATGCTACATACAAAAGACAGGAACAAGAAACACGTTTGTACTCTAATGTAAATAGATCACATATATTTTAACATCAATTCTTAATACATTCCTAATATACCCAATGTATAATAGTGCTACAGTTGTTGTAATACTCATTAAATGTATTATAATTTTACTGTAAGCATAGTTATATTTATATTATTTAAATGAGGTTACATACATAAAGTAGTATGTTTAAGTGTTACTTAAGTATATTTAAAATAGTCCTATTTTAGTACAGTTAAGTACACATATAAATACAAATACACTTTAGTGCACTATAACATTTTTTTTTTTCACTAGGGTTTCTAGCCATGTTTATAATGCTTTATGCATGCATTATAGTGTGCTATGAGGTTAGTTTCTAGAGTCTAGTAGACTTGACATTCATAAAAAAGTGTAAGTGCCAGTAAGAGCAGAGTGTGAAGGTTCAATTAGCAGGGTAAGATCACAGTTTTGCTCAAAATATTGCAATGCACACAACATTATGTGTGACATACCAGAGTTCAAAAGAGGATAAATTGTTGGTGCACGTCTTGCTGGAGCATCTGTGACCAAGACAGCAAGTCTTTGTGATGCATCAAGAGCCACGGTATCCAGGGTAATGTCAGCATACCACCAAGAAGGACCAACCACATCCAACAGGATTAACTGTGGACGCTGTAAGAGGAAGCTGTCTGAAAGGGATGTTCACAGAATTCAATGTGCACCTCAGCTCTCCTGTTTCCACCTCAGTTTCATTGTCCAAGCCCTGTATTTGTCAGCAGTGTAAATAAATCCGCAGTACAGCTGATCACGTGTTTATCCTGAGACAAGATTAGCAGTCAGAGTTAGATGTGGGTGCTGAAGTGGCCTGTTCTACACACACTGTGCTGCTCTGCGAGCTACTGGACCAAATCGATAATTACCTCTGCAGACTGAGAGGCAATCTTGCTCAAAAGTTTGCTTTCATTTGATACTGCTGACATGACTTCACAGCACTTTGGCCTTCGATTTGAAAAGTATGAAAAAAAGGGAGGAAAAAGGGAGCTTGAAATTAACCTTCCGCAGTGATATGATTAAAGTTAGACATTTCCCTCATAGGCATGGCAGTGTTTCTGGACAAATGGCTGCTAATGCATTTAAAATGATCACCTTCAACTCCGGTTCACACACACACAAACACACACACACATATACACTAGCACTCAGTTTGAGTCACTCTCTTCAGATGATGGCCATAATGCCTTTCCTAAATGCAATTACAAAAGCAACAGTGTTTTGCCAATTTTCGACATTGAAATATAATGAAAAAAGTGGTAAAGGCAGGTTAAAACAGACCTAAATGTAATTTAGAAAACACCCAGGAACTAAATTTGGTGCACTTTCTCAAAAATAAATCTTCTTTTGGTTTCTTAAAGAACAATGTCTGTTAAGTATGGCCAATTTTTTTCACTGCATGGTACCCACACTACTCAATTCATCTCTCTTGGCTCTTGAATTTGTGTAAATCCATCACATGCCCCATACCAACCAATAACAAACATTTAGTAGTAATGACTAAAACCCGGCTGGGACTAATTACCTAGTGTTACAAGCTTTGTGTTTTAACCTGGTCTTTTTTTTCACTGTATCTTTGCGAAGTATTGCCAACTCTTTGACACTAGTCTGTTTGCCAACAGTTTCTGACTAACACTCACCATCAGTGTGTAGTGATTCCCCCTGGGCTCCCTTAGAAATAATTTAAGTTCCTCTATAGTTGTAATAACTTGATGTTTTAAGTTATGCTAACTCAAGTTTTCATTCCCCATTATTTAAAACATTTGAGCAAACCATCTAGCATCAAAAAGTTAAGTAAACTCAACTTATCTGATCTTACAGTAGAACAAATATAAAAAAAAGTTAAATCAACTTCCCCTTTAGTTGTAATAACTTGATGTAATAAGATATGCTAGCTTGAGTTTTCATTAGCCATTATTTAACTTTTTTCCTCAGAATTTTTAAAAGTAAATTCAACTTATCTGGTCTTACAGTGTGAACGCATGCCTCTTAAAAAAACTAAAACAAAGATGGAAGGAGGGAATTAGCCATAACATTAATGACATCAGTGATCATTGCCCTAAAGCTACACAAAGTCCCATCAACTCAGACAGACAGCAGCAACACAATAAAAAAAATCACATGAAAAAAAATGTGTTAGCATTCTTAGGGTTAGGAATAGGCAATGGTACCATAGTGGAGGTCAGAGCAGGTCACACACTCTGAATAAGGATGATCCAACACCCCCTCCACCCCCCCCCCCCCCCCCCCCCCCTCCTGTTAAATTGCCTGGCTTGCCAAGCAACATAGATTTGTGGCTTAGCTTAGCGGCCCGGGCTGTCAGTGCTTGGCAGACTCAATCTATTGACTCTTTATGAACCTTTTAGGATAATCTGAGACTTGGGAACTCCCTATCTTTTGATCCTTTCTCTATATCAGAAGAAACCATGCATGGGAACTGCAGTCGAGACCACACAGCTCTGTGGTTTTATGGATTTAAAGCTTCATTTCTTAGAAATCAGCAAAAAGTTCATTTTTTGCTGAGACACACTTGCATGCTATGGGATAGTGGACAGCAGTACTGTCATGAAGTGTTACCACAGGGAATGGCTTGCGAACGTCCTTACCTGTCTATGCTGTGAGGTGTTATCTTGTGTTTGAGACCGAACACTGGCCGATGTGTTCATAGCAAGGCCACATTCATTTTGGGAGTTGCAGGGAGGCCTAATAAGGGTGGCCAGATGCATGAGACCATAATCCCTTTCTAAAGTTGTGTGGGTATTTAAACTCAATTATTTTTCCTCTATCCACAGTGGGATGTGTGTACTAAGAATACACCATAGAAAGCTTTATTAGGCTTTAATTTATATATTTTTTATTTGTATTCATAATTTTTATTTGTGCCACACACATTTCCTACAGGTCAGTGCAGTGTTCTTTAGCTTCCATGGGAAATGGCAAAAGTCATGTAAGGGTACATCACACACGCACACACACACGCACACACACGCACACACACACACACACACACACTTCAGTCTCTCTCGTGGGGGTACATGTGTAGTGATGCTGGTGTTGACCTTGGGGGAGATCCATCATCTGGACTGGAGGATTCTCCAGAGAGAGCATGTTCAGCGCTCAGCTTGTTAAAGCACATCACACACACACACACACACACACATCACACACACACACACACACACACTCATCCAGCACTCAGCGTCTCCTCCCAGACACATCAAGCTGTCATCAGGACCTTTAGCCAACCAATCTACCTCTCTCTCTCTTTCTCCTCTCTCTCTCTCTTTCTCTCTCTCATTATTTGTCCTCCTGTTTCTTGTTCTTCTTTCTTTCGTTATCCCACTTTAGCCCTGTTTTTCCATCACTCACTTCACTCCGAGCTTTTATTTGAGGCTGTCTGGGGAAGGCAGATAAATCAAAAGCTCCCAAAATACAAATGTATTCAATTTAAATAGTTGAGACTCTATAAATATAGCAAATGTCTTAAAAAACGTATATATGGCTATTTGTTGAAGTTTTTCCATACAGTAAATCTACCCCTACTGACTTGCATTGCATTTAACATTTCTCAAAGACATAAAAAAGAAAAAAAAAACAACAACAAAAAAAAAAAACGATATAAGCCAATGTATGGAGGTAATTTTTAAGCCAAAAGTTTTACACACACACAAAAAAAAAAAATCCGCAATCAAAATAAAGAAAATCAAAAGGAAAAATTGTATGTTTCAAATTCAAAAGAGAAAAAGTATCTAGCAAATATATATTTTTTAAATATACTTTGGTTGCTTTATTATCCTTTACAGTTATTTAAGATGAATATATATAGCGCACCTCGCTAACATGAGCATTTTAATGGAGCGAAACACTTGCTTAGAGAATGAATATTACAATAAAATTTTAAACATAACGTTTGTATGAACTTTTATTGGGAAAAGTATCTGCTGCTGTTGTTGTGTGCTGGAAGCTGTTCGCTCTCCATGTTTGGAAGAACGCTTGAAACTGGTGGGGTGGGCGTGGTCAGTCCAAAACCAGCTGACCAATGGAGTATCAAGGGACTATCAAGGCCTTCTACTAAGCCCTCCCCACAAGTGAAAACTGAAGCTCAGAGGCAAAAAACTGAATCAGAAGCAAATAAGAGATTAGAGAAGCAAAAGTCTTTAACAGAAAAAAAAAATCTACAGAAGATTCAGAAATACACACAAATAAAAGCAAAGACCAAACTGAAATAATTGTTAAATAACTGCAAAGCAAGTATGTTTAAAAAACAGCAACATACAATTTTTCCTTTTTTTTTTTTACAAAAAAACCTTTGGCACAAATTTCTCTCCATACCAACGCAGAGAAGGATAAAAGCATTAAGCTTTTAAAACTAGCCCAGTAACAGGCCTTGTCTCCCTCTGTCTCTCTAGACTGATTGAAAGATAGACAAGTAGATGGAGAGAATGAATGACAGAGTGACAGATGGATAATTAGACAGGTGTGCTTTACAGAGGCCTAAGGGGGGGATTTGGACAGTACAGGAATAACTGTGGTCTTTAATGAACACTGAATTACTGTCCTACTGCAGCACATCACTGTTCTACAGGTTGGTGAGGTAAAGTCTATGAGTTAGGTCTGTCCTAAATAAATGTTACTGTTCGGACGATACATATTTCCCCAAAAATATTTAATTAAATTAAAAACAATTAATAAGAATTAATAACTAAAAACAAAATTGTTGGCATGTTATGAGCATTTTACGCCACTAGTATAATGATAATATAATAGTATAAAAAAACTTAGAGTGCCAAGTGGTCCAGTGGTCTGAAGCGCTGCCACTATGATTGGGATATTTGAATCCCTGTCATGCAGCTTGCCATCAGCTGCTGGAGCCCTGAAAGAGCACCAATGGCCTTGCTCTCTTTGGGTAGATAGATGGCACTCTTTCCCCTAAAGACTGTAGGCCAAATAAGAAATACTTGCGGTAAATTACTATGTATTGAATAAGTGGCATACTATATAAGAAATTTACTTCAAGCTGTTTGTGCAAGTTAATTTCAGAATATAGACGGTATAAGCTGTACTACTCCAGCGTTTTCAGTCTAACCCGTTTCAAACAGTAAGAAAAACTTTGTATTCCGGGACAGGAGGCAGTGTTTTTCCATCCTATTGTCCTGCCGGATTCCTCTGTGTTTTACAATAATAGAATCTGATGTAATTCTGGCTGCTCTGTTGAGTCTTTGTTTATTTGGTTCATATGGGACTAGATGACAAACACACACAGACACACACACAAACACACACAGACACACTCCACAGGCTGTGTATTTTTCCACTCAAGTACATACTGTAGTATCCTTGCTGAAAAATCAAGTTTAAGATACATTTTTGCTGGTAGATGGTTTCAGATGGACTAAGCTGGTCTTTGATGGTCTTGCTGGTCATGCTGGTTGACTAGGTTGATATTGTTGGTTGACCAGGTTGGTTATTGCTGATTGACCCAATTGGTTTTGCTGGGTGACGTGCTTGGTCATGCTGGCCTAGTTGGTCTTGGTTGATATTGTTTGTTGACAAGGTTGGTCTTGCTAGTTGACCAGGTTGTTCTTGCTGGTCATATAAATTGTTCTTGCTAGTTGATCAGGTTGGTTTTGCTGGTTGACCAGGTTGTTTCTGCTAATTCACCAGGTGGGTCTTGCTGGTTGACCAGGTTGTTCTTGCTGATCGACCCAGTTCATCTTACTAGTTGACCAGTTTAGTTTTGCTAGTTTACCAGATTGTTATTGTATTCAGCAACAAGAGCATTAGTGAAGCCAGGATGTTGGATTATCACCACACCACCTCACTACTAACTCCCAAAACTCAAAAGTACTGAATGGAGCACCATCATTCCAGAGAACACAACTGCACTGCTCAACTGATTAATTCAGAAGATATTTATTCAGAAGTTGTATGTGTCAGCAATGGTAAAAAGTTAGTAAAAGTAGCTGAATGTAGCATTTATTAGAAGAGTTGTTCACACACAAAAAAAATTGACATGTAGTATATCTTGTTGCACATTATATAAAACACTATTTGCAAATGTCAGCTGCTGTTTACACTGTATGAACATAATGCATGAAGCAATAGAACAGGTCTAAAATGAATTGGAATAAAATCTTGTTACATCCATTTATATAAAGAGGTATGAATGTCTCTCCTTCACCGCATATGTTTCCATTCTAGGGAAATGGTCTTGTTGTGACAGTGATGATGTATGCGTGAATATTAGAGATGGTATATCGTTATTGACATCAGCAGAAAATGCTGGATTGGGAAAATAGAATGAATCCAGTCTGATTCTGTAACAAATCAGGCTGAAATAGCAAACACTTACACTGTGTATTTATCCTGTCTATCTATCTTTCTATCTGTCTATTTCTCTGTCTATCTGTATCATCGTATCTGTCTATCTGTCTGTCTGTCTGAATTTTAAGACTGTTTCCCATCAAAACACTTATTCAGTCTTTGTGCATATTGCCCCATATATGAATATGCCAGCATTTTGTCTGGTATTAATAAAATCGAGGTGAATTATGAAGATTTTGAGCCTTCAATATTGTATTTTTTTACTCTAGATGATAGAACATTGCTGTGAGAGTTTGATCACATAATCACATAAAAGATTTCATGTTATTTATTATGTGTTTATTTATCTGTTTAGAACTTGAACATACTTGTTATGTCATGGTAGATAAAATACAAGATACAAGTTGGTTTGTTGAAATTATGTTGTAATCCAAAAATTGACCAAAATCGAGACACTTGTTTTCCATTGGACAGCGACGATACACTGTATAAACCTGTATGTACTTTGAAATGAATGAATTTCAACTTATATAGCACCTTTCTAGAAACCCAAGGACGCTTTACAATTTACACCTTTTACACACAAGCACATTACGCATCAACACTCTTCCACATACCATTGAGAAGTGGCAGCCAATAGCGCGCAGCGTACTCTCAACCGGAAACGACCGTCCACCTGGAGGACTGCATCGGGCACTACAGTATTTACCAAGGACCCACGCAGACACAGGGAGAACATGGAAACTCCACCCAGATAGGGACTTGAACCCAAGACCCCAGTGCTGAGAGGCGAACTTGCTAACCACCAAGAAATAGAAAACACCTCACAGCTTATACACAAATATACACAGGAGTAGCCCTACAGCTGTACTGCATTGCCTTTAAAACACTGAGATATGTCTGTAATTGATGTCGGCGTAGCAAAAAAAAAAAAAAAAGTTTCTCCTCGTGTGTTTAGCTCGTATTATCTGACTTCCCTTTCAGGCTGAAGCTGCTGTATGAATGAGGAGGTGTCAAACTCAACGAAAAACTCTGATGATGTGGTAGTTCCTCTCTCTCTCTCTTTCTCTCTCTCTCTCACTCTCTGTCTTTTTTCTCTCTTCTTTGAGCGCAAAAAACGTAGCTGTGGTGGTTATCATTCGAAACTCCGGCAGCAGCAAGGCGGCAGCAGCAGCAGCAGCAAAGCTCCGGACTCATTCATATTCAGCAGCGGCACAGGCGGGAAGCGAGTGGCTCCGAATAAAAGGATGGATGGCCAAAGCTAAAATACAGAACAACACTGTATTTTACACAACAAAAGCCCTGTATTTTTCACTGACGAGGACGATAGAGTTGACTTTATGTAGGTCACTGCGCTGGTGAATGGGGCTTATTCATGAAGGAATAAATCATTCACGGCGCATACTTGTAAACACGATATACTGTATATAGGGGGCGGGGGGAAAGAAAAGATGAAGAAAAGAAAACCGTATAGAAGTCTTGGAGAGAGTTTTTTTTCTTTCTTTCCTTTTAAACGATCTCTTCTTCCCCTTCTTCTTCTTGTTCTTCTTTCTCCTCCATGCATTCCCCTAATCGAAGTTGAAAGTCTACACTGTTTTGTGCTCCTGATTGGATTCACCTTGGACGCCGTGACCTTTCCGATGGCGCAGAACTGGAGCGCAAAGTAATTTTACAACTTTCAATTCAAATCCAACCTGAGATGTAACCTTTGATCGCGGAGCAGCTATGCGTGTTCCACGGAACACAGCGGGAATAATCTTTCTTGGATATGATAATCTTCTTCTAAAGCTCCGTCGGACTGTAGGAGTAGAATTAAGGCAGGTTTAGTCATGGCGCTTTAACATCCGAACTAATAGATTCAGCTATACATTAATCGAGCACCAATGGTTTCCTCACGCCGCTGCGTCTTCTTCGCATTGCATGGTGGCATCGCTTCAATCAATTAAACAACCTGTCAAAGTCTCTCCATGCATAGCTTACATAGCTATACACACTACGTGTCAAACGCTCAAGGACATCTTGGGTTCTTTTCAAACGCATATATATATATCTTTTTTTATGCATGAATCATATATATATACATATTTGTGAAGCATGTGGGCATGCCTTTATAGAAAAGGAAGAGTCCTTCAAGGGTTCTTTAGAAAACGAGAAGTTCTGTATACATACAGAACCGTTCCAACTCAAATATCTCTTTCATGCTAATAAATGATGTTTTTATCTGATGCTATGTGATTAATTCTTGTGGTCTGATCTCCATGAATATTTATAGGGCAGCATTTACTTTACTTCACTTTAAATGGTTTAACAGTTATTTAAATATTCTTCTCATTGGTCGCTTAATCTTTCAACAACTTTAGTATTAACTTTTCCAATATTATTCTTTGGATTGATTGGAATGCTGTATACCCATCCAACAAGTGGTTTGGACCATTTTCATTGAAGAACTCTTGAAGGACACTTATGCTATGTTTTGAAGTATAATGTTCTTCAATCATGAGTCATATATATATATATATATATATATATATATATATATATATATATACATACGCGCACATACATATATATGTGCACACAAGGTGCATTGCAAGGCTCTTTGCTATCTTACACCCCAGCATCAGTCTATTTTCAAGCCTTGCACCGTTAAAATAGCGTCAGAGTTCAGGAATAAATCTACCGGTTTCCTCCCACAGTCCAAAAACATGGAGATTACATAAATTGGATACTCTAAATTGCCCAGAAAAACACAAAACGAAAACAACAAAAAAATTTATATTTTTCTGGTAAATTGGATTCTCTAAATTGCCCAGAATATATGAAAAAAAAACTCTAAATTGATCTGGTAAATTGGATACTCTAAATTGCCCAGAAAAATTGAATACTGTTATGTATGTGTAACGGTTGTGCTGTGTTTGTATGTTTGTGTGTGTAAATGTGTGTATGACTGTGCGCCGATACGGCCTGGGTAAATGCAGTAGTGCCCTATGCAGTCCTCCAAGTGGACGGTTGTTTCCGGTTGAGAGTATGCTGTGCGCTATTGGCTGCCGTTTCTCACCGGTGTGTGGATGAGTGCTGAGTATGAACGGTTGTGAGTAAAATGTGTCAGTTTTAAAGTGTTCTTGGGTTTCTAGAAAGGCGCTATATAAGTTGAACTTCATTCATTCAATCATTCATAAAGGCTGATGACAGCCTGTCTCAGTTTTCTGCAATTGGTCCAAAAGTCCAAAAAACACTCTACACCAGGACCACCACCTATGGTGCCTATGATGGTCCAGACCAAACTAGGCAGGTGTGAAAGCACCTCAAGGCTTTGCAGCAGCTCAGACTCAGTGTGAGCAGAACTAACTGTTGCACTATAAAGTTATTTTTTTCATTGTTGGAGTTTTCAGACTGTTCAGATTTGTTCGCCAAGACAAAGCCACGTCCTTAACTTAACATCATCTGCCATGCTTCAGGAGATGCACTGAAAGCTTTGGTTCCCAGCTTTAAAACCAGTCCCAATCAGGCATTGTTTTTGGGTCTCATTGCCAAGTGATGGATGATGAGGGCTGCCTGTGCGAATGCCTGTTCAGAACGCGTCTCCTGGAGCTCCAATCTGCATGTTAATGGCAGACGCGGCCCTGTCAGCGGAATAGAAAATCAGAAATGAAGTGGGCTGGGGGACACTTTAGAGCCGGGGTAATTTAGTTAACGTGGCAGGACTGCGAGGTCATTCAGCCCAATCAATCTCACTCGCTGATAGAAATGGTATCATTACGGAAGAGGCAAAGCAGAAAATAGGGCCGAAGCAAATGATCGAATGGTTCTGGTTGAAAATGACTAAGACCACTGTGTGTGCACTCACACACACACACACACACACACACTCTCTCTCACACACAGGCTCCTCAAGAACAGAACACGAAAAAAAAAAAAAAAAATCATTGGATCTGAAGCCAAGTTCCGTGCACACAGACCGAGATAATGAGCCTATTGTCCAATTTATATATTTATTTATTGAGAAATTTCATATTTAAGGCCTTGTACCGCCCACACACACACCCACACACACACCCACCCACACACCCACCCACATCGCACACCTTTATGTCCACATCTACTCAAAGGATACACTGTACACATTAAAACATGCACACATATGTTCAGATCTACAGTTTTACACATCTGTAACATTCCTGCACTTTATTCTTTGTTGCTAAACCGTGGACTGACTCTCTGCAATACACACAAAAAACACCATTACTATCGCCACTGGAGAATTTCTGACAAGATATGCAAGGTCAGTGTACTGAAGAGATATGGAGAAATATGTACAGATGGAGACCTAAAAGAGACCTATTTTGCATATTAATCACAAAAAAAAAAAAAAAAATCATAAAGCATGGTTTTATACTGTCCATTATACAATACTACTCTGTAAAAAAAAAATAAAAATAAAGAAATAAAATAAAATCATTTTGGGGGTGTTGCTTTTATAAATGTATACATATATATATATATATTAATGACCGCTGCTCTCATTGGCTCTCAAGGAGAAAAGGAAAAGGATTTAGCATCGGCCACCACCTAAGTCTGACATCGTCTATGTCCAAAAAAAAAAAAAACAAAAAAAAAAAACAAGCAGCTGTTATGTATTGTCTACCTTAAAAGCCAACATTATGTTGACCAAATCACAAAAGTAACAATACATCCTGCCATGGGCAAACTATCGACAGCTCAGTGCTACAGATGTGAGCACTTGTTCTTCAGTTAACAGCTGTGCTGAACTGTCAAGAGTTCATTAATTGCATTTCTTTGTTGTAAAGTTGTGAACAGGAAGAGTTGGTGAAATACAGTGAATAGTAAATATTTGAGGACTGTTCTAATCCATATTATAGCACGAACTACTCAACTCAAGTCAAGAAAAAATATATATATACAGTATATATATTTTTTGTTTCACTAAGAAATGAAGGTCAGTCAATCCGAAAAATCATCACGTGCAGTTGCATAGACCATGAAAAACGTTATGATGGAACTGGCTCTCATCAGGACCACTCCAGAAAAGAAAGAGCAAGAGTCATCTCTGTTGTACAGGATAAGTTCATCAGAGTTACCAGCCTCAGAAACTACAAGTTAACAGCTCCCCAGATAAGAGTCAACTAAATGCTTCATTGAGTATCCTCATCATTCAATATTTCTTCCAGAATAAAGATTCTGGAGCATTGCTGTGAGGATTTGATTGTTTTAAGCCAGAAGAGCTTCAGTAGGAAGACCACCCACTTCAACCCAGTATTGACCACCCAAGTATTGCTCAATGCTAGGGGGCTTTGTACCTATCTATAGACCATACCTGCTTCAGAGGGCCCTATTCTTTTGGCATACTTCTATACAGGGACTAGACAAGCTAATTGTCAGAGAATTATTTTGCTAATCTTTGTCATTAATTAGTGTAAATTATAATATCAGAATATAGCATTATTTATAAGGGGTGTCCAGCCAGCATTTGGATTTATAGCATGTAAAAATATAAATTGAGGATATGCTTTCATTTGTAGCTTTGTTCAAAATAAAATAAAAAAAATGTAAAATAATCAGAATTAATCAGAATAAGCGAGTTAATATTTAACCTCTTCTTTTCTTTCTTTTTGTCTTCTAATAATAATTCCGGAGCTGATTCAGGAAGTCCAGCTGAGACCGGCCGGGAAAAATATCCTTTCAGGAAGAGGGAATGTATTCAGATGAAGAGCAGCCCCATTCAAATGAAGGAAATGTATTTGCACTCCACATTCCGGGGTGAAATTGTGTTCTTCAGTGAAAGGGGGACTTTTTTCTTTTCTTCCCCTCTTTTTTCTTTTCCTCCCTCTCTTATGGTGAGCCTGGGTCGGCCGTCCCAAATCGAAAATCCCCTCAAATTCAGCGTAACGTTACTGCGGTTTGAACGCTCTCCCGCAAGTAATGCGCTGTTACAGAACACACACTCTCTCTCTCTCTCTCTCTCTCTCTCTCTCTCTCTCTCTCTCTCTCTCTTTCACTCTCTCTCTCTCCAACCTGTTCTTTCCCATTTCTCTTTCTCCTTTTCTTCCCATTGCTGTAATACACTTCCCACCTTTTGCACTCCTTCCTTTCCTTTCTATCACTCCCATCCTCTTTCTCATTCACCCTCTCTTCACCCTGCTCCATCATCAGTTTTCTTCTCTTTCTATTGCTCCAATTCACTTCCCAACTCTTTCTCTCTTTCCTTTTCTTTCTCTTTTTTTTCTCTCTCTTTCTGTCTTTCACTCCTATTCTCTTGTTTCTGCCTTTTTATCACTCCCACCCTCTCTCTTTTACTCTCTCACCCTCTCTCTCCTTCCTTTCCTTTCACTTTTGTCTCTTCCTCACATTCTTTTGTCTCTTTTCATTGCTCTCTCTCTCTCTCTCTCTCTCTCTCTCCTTTTTCTTCTTTCCCTATTTTCTCTTTGTCTTTGGCTTCCATTCTCTTTCCAATTCTGCTACAATTCTGGCCTCCACTTTCTCCACTTCTCTCTCTTTCTCTCATTCTCTCTCCCTCCCGTCGTCCACCATCTCTCTTTCCGATCTAATTTGTAAAATTCATTTTCCTGTCACCACGATTCAGCCTCTAATTCATCCCCCATGATTCCCGGTGTCAGTCCCATAATGCCGTGCTGCGTGCCGTTCCCGCAGCCCATTATCAGGACTGATAGGGACTCTGCCGTGACCGCGGTGCAGTGGGGGGGAAGGGGAGGGGGGAGGTAATCATCCTCATCCTCATCCTCAGTCCGAGCAATCAGAAAACTCTGCCCAGCTTTCCTTTAACTTTCACTCTGAGATGTGTGCAGTGTGACGGGGCTGTGGGGGCTGTGGGGTTGTGGGGCTGTGGGGGTTGAGTTGGACAGGTGGTCTTGGTTGAGTTGAAGCAGGGTAAAGTGCAACACTTATAGCTGATTAACTGATTAATCTGTAGGTGGGGCGGCAATTTTATTTTACATTCTCTCACAATATTTGAGGGTAATTTTTGCTCATATGAGCTTATTTGGTACCACTTTAAAATAAGACTACCTTTATAAAGGGTTTATAAATGGTTTACAATTAGTTTATTAATGGTTACGAATTAGGTTGTAAATGTCGTAAAAATCATTAATAATCAGTTATAACACATACGTAGAAAGGGCAACAATATAGATGGCTGTGTAATTTAGTTCACTATTTAACAAACAACAGGTCATTGTTGGCCTTTCTATGTATGTGTTATAACTGATTATTAAATATTTTTAAGGCATTTACAACCTGATTAGTTAATAAACATTAATAAACTAATTGTAAACCATTTATAAACCCTTTATAAAGGTAGTCTTATTTTAAAGTGGTACCCCTTATTTAATTTTATTCATTTCAAGAACACACTATTGCAATAAAATATTTGTTTGATTTTTATTTTACAAAGGTTTTATTTAGCATCCTGTAAACATTCTAAACACTTAAAACATTTATTTAAAAACAAGTTCTAAAAAAAAAAGAATCATAAATTACCTAAAACAAATATGTAATCTAACAAACCAATAAAATCTACCAAAATAATATGTGCAGAATATTAAGTGCATACAGTACCAGTCAAAAATTTGGTAACATATTCTCATATATTTTCTATATTTCAGATTAACATACATAAAATACATAAAAAAACAATTAAGGGATTTAAATAGAATTACTGTATGTATGTATGTAAAAAGAAACAAACAAAAAAGTTTGGCCTCTACATTAATCCCCTGATCTAAACCTGATGAACTGAGATTGAGGTGATTTGAGGTGATTTAATTGGGATGAGCTGGAGTTTCACAGCGTGAAGAAAAGAAAAGCAGCAACTATTGTTCAGCACCTCCAGGAACTCTTGCTTTCAAGACGCTGAGAAAACTATTCCAGGTGACTCTACCTCATGAAGACATTGATATTAAAATCTCCCCAAGGGTCTGCAGATCTGTCCTCAAAGAGAAACGTGCTACTTATTCAGAGGAATCTAAAACAACATAATAAAACATATTCTGGTTTGTTTAAAACTTACATTGTCACCTAATTACATTAAAATGTTAATTGAGTTTACAATGTAAAAAAAAAGGGTGTTACTCGTAAAGGGTAACAGTCAATTGCAAAACAAATACAATATAGACTTCTCTCAAGACAAAATACCACTATACACAATATATACAGTATATATACTTTTTTTACGGATTTAAAAATGATATCAGTATTGTTAGGGTTTTTAGAAATGATCTAAAACCATCTATCTATGGTTAAACAGAACATATTCAAAACATCCAAAAAAGCTGAGCATCACAGAAAAAAAAAACTATCAAAGAAAAAGAACAAAAAGTAGAAAAGAGAATAGAATAGCGACAAAAGAAAAGGACACAAAAGTAAAGAAGAGAAAAGAGGACAAAAGAAAAGTAAATAGGGAGGATAAAGCATTCTGCGCTTCATCACACTGTAACAGTGCACACACTGACTCCAATACAGGAATCTAAATGAAATTCAGACGCTGCTGCTGCTGGACACGCGCCATCCAGCCTTTATTCTAGTCCGTCTCAGTGTGAACGACAGGAATGGTGAATAGTGGGAAAAGGTGTGAGTGAGAGGTACGTGAGAGCTGTAGGTGTGTGACATGGCGAATACACCCCTCACATTTCTGCAAATAGTTTATCTTTTTATCGAACAACAACACTATAGATATAGATTTACTGCACACTCAACACACAGCCATTAATTTCTAAATATCTGGCAACACAAGTAAGTACACCTCACAGTGAACATGTTCAAATGGTGCTAAATTGTGTTATATTCCCTCCTTGTTGGCCGTTTTTAGTCATGATTCTCTATGATTGGGAGATTGCTGGTTCGAATCCCAGTCATGCAGCTTGCCATCAGCTGCCAGAGCCCTGAGAAAGCACAATTGGCCTTGCTAATTCTCTCTGGGTGGGTAGAGTAGATGGCTCTCTTTTCCCTCATCCCTTCTAGGGTGATGTCGATCAGCGCAAGGCTGCATCTGTGAGCTGATGTATCGGAACTGAGTCGCTGCACTTTTCTCCAAAAGAGGCAGCGTCTGACTTCACATGTATCAGAGGAGGCGTTTGCTAGTCTTCACCCTCCTTGTGTTAAAGCATCACTAGTGATGAAGGGGGATATACAGCTGAATAATAGCTGAATGGGTGGAATAAACAGCTTAGCTAAATGGGAGAAAATTTGGAGAAATTCTGGTCAATGGAAGGCCAACGTGGCACCTCATGGCAAAGAACTCTCTGAGGATTGAGAAATAGAAAAGATGGCCTGGGATAACAGGTACACAGGAAATTTTGCAGTGTTAAATCAACACTGTTAGTATTAAATCAACACTTATTAGTGTTAAATCAACACTTATTAGTGTTGATTTAACACTAACAGTGTTGATTTAACACTGCCAAATTTCCTGTGTATAAGGGGAAGATAGTAAGAGGAATAAAGAAGAAAATTAATACATAGAATCAGAATAACTAGAAGTAGAGTGGTAACACTCTCTTGTCATAAGCACACCAGCCAGTGTTTAACCTCACTCACAAGATAACACCTAACAACTTATACAGATGTGAGATGTGGCCATTTTCAGTTGATCCCTGACTTTACAATGAGAATATTTCTGTTTTACAAAAAAGTACAATTCCAGCACCAAAAATGCTGTTACTAATAAACTAAATAAAAAATATATATTCCTTTAATAGATTTATACTCTAAACACACATTAACTCTACATCTGTGTAGACAGTAGCAGTGTATTTGATGTATTTGATAACACGTATCTTATTGCTTTCTGGCTTCAGCAGTGGCAAATGGAGTCTGGAGAGGAATACCTATCTGTCAGAAGAAGTTTAATATATGGAAGTCATTTCAGTAGTAAAGCCCTGCAGATAAAAACACACATCACTGAAGGCACAGAGTTTGCAAAGAAGTTTTTTTTTTTTTTTCCTGTAAGAAACTGATCTTTCATTTCAGGTGACCTTGTGCAGAGTTACAGGCCTTACAATACCGCCCTGTTTCTTTTTAATGTAAATCCAAGAGTAGGTACAAGATGCTTTGGCATTTGTTCCAAATCAAATCTTGTTTTTCCTTAACTATGGGCAATATATCATATATATGTCATGCTTTACTCTCAAATCTGGTGTTCAAGACTTGTTTTTATCTTCAAAACTGTTATAAGTATGCAGTTATGATTTTATACCACTTATATACCGTTTATTATTTGAGTCTGTGTTGAGTCTCTAGTCTTGAGTCTTGTAGTCTGAATTTTGAACTTAAGTCCTGAGTCTCTGAGAACCGAATACGACTTGAGTTTTGAGTCACCAACTTGAGTTTTAAGAACACACAAATCAGGGATTGACTCAAAACGCTTGAAAATGAAGTTGTTAGGTGTTATCGTGTGAGTGAGGTTGAGCACTGGCTGGTGTTACCACTCTTCTAGTTATTCTGATTCTATGTATTAACTTCCTTTTTTATTCCTCTTACTATCTTTCCCTCTTTCCTGTTATGCCAGGCCATATTTTCTATTTCTCAATCCTCAGAGTATTCTTTGCCATGAGGTGCCATGTTGAACTTCCATTGACTGGAAATATATAATTATTATTATTATTATTTAATTTCAAAAGTTCTCCCATTTTTAAGTCAAGTCTTAAATCTCTAGGCCGTAAATCTGTGTTGAATCACAAATCTCTATATCTTGGTGTCGGGAAACACTGGTGCGCCACTGACTGAATAAAAACATGACAATAGTCAACAGTCAGCTGCCTAATCCTGTCTTAACCAAGCAGGAGCACCATCCGCATTGTACAAATCCAGCTTTTACATCAACATTAAACAAAATAAACACAATAAAGAATAGAATAATATTGCTATTTCCTTAAATGAGCTGCTGGAGAACCTTCACAGCATGAACGAGCAGGTCAGTATACTATGCTGAGGCACGCAAAATGTTGTGCTGTTTAGATACTAACGTGCCAAAGTATTAATGCATTTAGGCCTGTAGCCCTCTTACATCCCAAGTCCCTGGTGTAGTGTCCCCCCATGACTCAGTGTGGACAAAAGGACAAAACAAAAGCAAACTTTTCAGTTGTCTCCATATTAGTGTGGACAAGATATAAAGAGTTAAAATCTCTGCCCGTGTAATGTCTTTTTATCACTTGTTTAAGATCAGAATATGACAGGCTGAATCTGCAGTGGTCTCTGTGTTATTGCATTAGCCAGGCTCCAGCAATATTAGCCCGCATCAGGGTTTCACTGAGTGCCACTTTATTGGAAATATATTTTATGTTAAACCGAACAATATTTGATTATGCCGTTTGGAACAGTGATACAAGAGCACCGAATGTAATTTTAAATATGCTTGGCGATGTATTTTAATTTGATATGCAGTGAATTGCTCTATTGATCTGGACCGACTACAGTTTGGAAACCTCACTCAACACTGAGATGCTTTTTTATTGTTTTTCATCCTGTTTATTACCTTTTGCAACGCAATTTGTCAAAATAGACGTTCATAAATTTCATGGTTTTTGGATCATGCAGTTGGAGGAAAGCAAAAGTAACAAGACTGCAAAGGTACATTACATGAGAGCATGGTGAATATAGGATTATTTATGGTAGCAGTCTAGTGTTGTCTAGTGTTGTAGGAGTCGAGTCTAGTCTCAGTCTCAAGACCAAAAACAAAGTCTTGTCTCGGACTCGACATTGTCTTGGGTTTGATTTTGTGTTGAGTCTTTAGTTTCTGGGTGCACGTTTGGAGTCTAATTTTGAGTTTGCAGTCTGAATCCTGAAGTCAAGTCTAGAATCTCTAAATATCGAATAGCTAACTTTAGCTAATAGCTAACATACTAATGTTGCTAGGGAGAAAACTACCATTAGCGATGAGTTAGCTAACAATCTAATGATACAGAGGAAAGAACTACTCTTAGCGATGAGCTAGCCAACCTTAGCAATGAGCTGGCCAACCTTAGCGATGAGTTAGCTAACCTTAGCGAAGAGCTAGCTAACACACTAATGTTACCGGGCACAGAACTAAAGCTAGCGACCAGCTGTTATGTTTCATCGTTTAAGGGCAATTAGTGAATGTTTTCACAATTTATAATAAAAATCAGACAGAATTATAACAGAATTGGATTCGGTTGACTTCATGTGGTGACTTCTAATTTTGAATTCACAGATTAAGCATAATTTTAATAAGTAAAGAAGATCATTTCTTGTTTTTATTTTGGATTCTTGCAATCTGGTCTTGTTCCTGATCTTGGTCTCGATTTTTCCTTTGTCTTGGTCTTGACTCGGGCTCGGCTCTAGTGGTCTTTATATTGTTTCATTCATCATTAAATGCTGAGATAATATTATTGTCTCACATTCATTTCATTTTCGATCACAGACACCGTTCGTCAGAGCAACTACCATTCATTCCCAGTTCCACTGCTCCATAGCTTAATGCTATGTGGACAGGCTTTCTAATAAATGCATTCACCTTATTGCGGTTGCCTCTATTGCTGACATAGATGTGCAAATGCACACACATACAGATTGTCTAGTCCCATACAAAAGTACTATCTGAACCACATCTGAAACATAAACATAATTCTGCTCTATGCCGAATGCTAGCTAGCTTTGTGCTACAGGGGTATAAAGCTCCGCAGTGCTGACATCTGGAGCTGTGGAACTTTGTTTTTCTGGAATGATGAAGCTCCATACAATACTTTTGGGATGTATTTTATTTATTTTATTTTTTTTTGCATTTGACAGTGGTGAAATATATATGCGTTTTTTTTTTCATCTTATTTTCAGTCTTTTTGAGTCTCATATATCATCTAAAATTTGGATTTTGAATACTTTGCAAATTCAGTACTTTAACAGAAATCTCAGTTTTTGCCAAAGCTCTAAAAATCTTTTGGTTCTTGTAGCTGGAATTCAATGCTATTCCTATTTTTCCGAAGGCCTCTAGGCCTTTTAGGTCTAAGATTTTCTTGAGGGTTGTCTTGCTGCACAACTTTATTCACAGTTTCTCTTTGATGCTTAGATCAGAGAACTGTGAGGCCATTGAGGCCATTCTAAAAGCATTGGATGTGATACGTCCACCCCCATGCTTCACAGTTGGCACAGTTGAGCCAAGGAGAAGTATAGTGTATACGTTTGTTATCTTAGCAAATTTGGTGCATCATTTTGTTAGTGTAGCTGTTATTTTATTTTACAGCGCACACCTCATGCTGCTTTCTGATGGAAAGCCAAGCCAATTGAGCTCTGTGTTCATGTGCTGACTGGGTGCGAGACGCTGCTGTTTTGAGTGCGCACTGAAGCGTGTTGGTTTGTATGGATTTGGCAGAGGTGCTCCGGTGCGGTTAAGCGAGTCTCTCTCTCTCTCTCTCTTTCTCTCTCTCTCTTTTTCTCTCTGTTATCAGCCGCAGCCTGTCGACCCCTTTAGCAGCCAGACCTAAACCTGCACCTGCTGAAAGATTACACACAACACACACAGCGGGACTGCAGAGTTAAAATACAGAGGCATCAATCTGGGACTTCTATATAAAGCCTTTTATTTTCAGAGGAACAGTTCAGCGAATATATTTATATATATATATATATATATATATATATATATATATATATATATATATATATATATATATATATATATATATATATATATTATACAATTCTCCAATATCTGCCTTATCTTTAATGCAGTTCATCATCGAAGACATGTCCATTACCTAAGATTTGTGGTAACAATTTATATAAATGTCATATCTGTTTGACTCATACCCATAACTCACATCCATAACACATTATAATGCATTCATAAGGCATGGTTATACAACTAACATGGTTATACAACTAACGTGGTCATACGTGTGTTTATCAGGCATTGCAAATTGTGAATATAATATAATACAATGTCACACATCATGATTACAAAAAAAAATCGGTAACACTTTCTATGAATGTCATCTTTATTAGACACTATAACCACATTCGTAACATATTATAATGCATTCATAAGGCATTATAAGCATGGCTATAAATGTTTATAAAAATGCATAACCCATTATAGCCATGTTTGTTAAGCATTATGACCTGTGATCATAAAACATTATAAGCTGTGTTTATAATATATATGTTAAAACAGTATATCTATCTCTATCATTAATAATCTAGTCCTACAATGAAAGTCTGGCACTTTACTTAGAGCGCACAAAGACCTGTTATAATACATTTTAATTGACAATAATTAATATTATATTCAAGACAAGAATAATTTATGAGTGGTTAAAAGATTATTTAGGGGGTGTTTATGAGTTGAAAGCTTTTTTAGACATAATGAAGTCTGCAAGCAGGGACTGAGTTTCTTGGTATTGGTGTTTAACATGTTATAAACACAGCTATTAATGCATTATAATCACAGTTCATGATGCATAGTAAACAATGCTATAATGAATTATATATATATATATATTTGTTTATAAGTATGTATAGCCAAGTTTATAATGCCTTTTGAATGCATTATAATGTGTTATGAGTATGTTTATAGAGTCTTATAGAGATGACATTCAAAGAAAGTGTTACCAAAAAATCAAATATCTGTCACAATGAATATGTTCCCATTGTGTCACTTTACGTGGATTATAACATGACACACAATACCTTAATTATAAAACAATGTAAGCTGTTATAATATGTACTATAAATGTAGTTCATGAGCGGATAACAGTAATTATAGCATGCCTCAGTGTATGTTTATGTATGTAGGCAGCTTTGTTGAGGTTCTTTTAAGCACAGCTGATAATGCTTGATTATGATCACAATTCATAATGCATTATAAACATGGATACACTGTACATTGTCATACATTTGGAATAATATTTAGGGTAACACTTTCTATGATTGTTTATTATTCTATGTTTATTAGACTCTGCAAACATTATCACAACACATTATAATGCATTTATAAGGCATTATAAACATGTTTGTTATGCGCTATAAATTGTGAATATAATGGGTTCTGGGTTAAATTTCATATGTCAGTGACTATTAATTCCCAGTTGATATGTTATTATAATATTTTTACACATATATCAAGTATAATTCATGAGTGATTAAAGGTTCCAGGTTTTGACATACAGTATAGCATCTTATAAACACAGCTGATTATGCATTATGGTTATGATTATGCATATAAAGCTTTATAAATGCATTATAATGGGTTATAAACATATTGTTAGATAGTCCAATAGACATGATTTCATAGAAAGTGTTGTCATATTTATTTTCAGTTATTGAAAACTGTGTATTCACGTGTATGGTGGGCCAAAACAGACAAAAAAACGTTTTTTTTTTTTTAATATCATTCTTTTTTTTTGTGTGCACAATCATCAGTGTCCTCCTTTAGGAAATGTGAATATATATATATAATGTGACCCCACTGCAACATAACGCCAGAGCAAAACTACAAAAGCAAACACACTCTGGCTTATGGACTGAGCTTGGTGTTCGGGGAAAATTGCAAATTTGATGAATTCTATTTTGATTAGTGCTTTAATTTGGTTGCTGGACCTCGTTGGTCTAACCTCGGCGTCTCTAATACTGAAGATCAGAGTTTGCGCATGTCAAGGGAAACGGCCTCACTTTTGATGTGTTAATATGAACGTAGACGCCTCTTTATGAAGCAATATGCTGGTCTCTCTGAAGTCTCTGTTGTTTTCTCTGAACATAAATTAACACTTGCTGGCTGGGGCTGGCCATGAATAATACATGATCCTGCAATAACTCACTCTAATGAAGCAACACTGTTTTACACAATTAGGTTTTGTTGAAGCAAAAACTTGAGTGGCTGCATTTTTTATTTGAGCGGATCGGTTGTCTGAAGTAAATTGAAATAATAACTACAGAAAGGAAGAAACAGAGCGCAGCAGAATCGCGAGGCAGGGCTGGTAGGAGATCTGTTCAGGTGTTTAATTGCAAAAATGTAACTTTTTCAATATAAAATAGCCTTTTTTGTGTGTTCATACATTGATTTTCTCTGTTTGCCTAGTGAATGTTGCTGCAGTCTGGTACCAGCAGAGGTGGAAAAAGTACTGAAAAATTGTAATTAAGTAAAAGTACCTTTACTTTGCTAAAACTTTACTCAAGTAAAAGTAAAAGTACAAATACTGCCTGAAGAATCCAAATTATTATGTGGAATTAATAGTTAATTAAAACTGATTTAGTTTGAGATTTGTTGTACTTTTTACATCAAATAAATAAAAGTAACTATGTAACTTTTACTCAAAGTACATTTTAAATAGAGTACTTTTTTACTTTTACTCGAGTGGATTTTTAGAAAGATACTTTTACTGATTTAATTTATGATTTGTTGTACTTTTTACATCAAATAAGTAAAAGTACCCTTCTAAGAATCCACTCGAGTAAAAGCAAAAAATACTAAATTTTTTCAAAATGTACTTTGAGTAAAAGTGACATAGTTACTTTTAATTATTTGATGTAAAAAAGTACAACAAATCATAAATTAAATCATTTTAATTAACTATTAATTCCACATAATAATTTGTATCTTTCAGGCAGTATTTGTTCAGACCACCCCATAAAACATTTTAAAGAACAAGTGGCAACAAGATTTCTATGATCAATTTTTTTTCTTACTGTTAAAAAGTTATGGTCGTATAGATGACTATAAACTGTATTTCTATAGTTTTACAGTTCATTATTATTATTTTTTTTTTACTTTTTCTTTTCTTTAACTGATATTTACATGTTTTTTTTTTTGTTTAGTTTTTTTTTTACATTTAAGCAGATTGTTTAATGTTCCCAATAAAAACTTAAGGAATCATCAATAAAAAAAGTAAATCATACAAAAAAATATTGGTTGGCAACATTATTGGTCTGTTGGTCGCAATAACAGACACTCTGTATGACGTTATTTGTCGTTTTTGTTGAGCCATAAGTTACCAAACATGAGTCATAAGAGCAAACATGGAAATGTAAATGGTTTGGTAAAAAAAAAAAAAAAAAAAAATACATGAAATGTCCCCAAGTTTAACAATCTAATGTATATGAGTATGTGATGCCACAATCTGAAAAGTCTCACCTCTTGCTAATGCATCACAAAACCTGCTTTTTCATCTCTCATCTTTATAATTCAAAAACTATCAATGTGTCTTGAATCTGTATTGTGTGGGGAGCACAGTAAAGACTTTTCAGGCATGTCTCTAACCAGATACCCTCTTAAGAGTGCTCAACTCATAACCCAGTACTTTTTTCAAACTTGTTTGTAAGCATTCTAAATGTGTTTGATTCCAAAAAGCAATGCACATTTCATGTTTAGAGGGTATGTACAAAATACTATAGAGATAAATGTGGCATCTGGCCTTGCCCTCCATTGGTATTGGCCCTAGAAATACTCATCATTCCATTTTTTTTTTTTTTGTCATAAGTGGTATGATAGTTTAGTTACAGCACACAGTTTATTTAAGCTTTCACGCTCATTCAAGCACAACAGCACTAATAATGGGTATAAATATATATTTTTTAAAACAGGCTCTCTTTTTGTCTAAACAATCATGTTAAGGTTCCATTCATGGCATGAACTCATCGTGGCAGGAGCTTCTGTGCAGCTTTTCTCATTCTTTATTTCCGTCTCCTCTCATCCTTGCCCTTTCTCTATTCGGGGATTAGCCTCCTCTCAGCCTTTGGCATGTTTTGTGTTTGTACAGAATAATAACTGAGAATCAAAAGCCCACAGTCCAAGGTGTTAAGGTCTCATGTTTGAATTGACCTGTTCGTGCTTCACATTCTTTCTTGGCAACCGCTGTGAGCTTGGGCACGCCACGGAGCGCTGGCAAAAATTCAGTTCACTTGTATCACATGACTTGGAGTGTGTTGATTTGAAATTCTATTTATTTTTAATCTGTGTGCAAGGCCATACTGTTCGGATGGACCAGCTGTAGTTATTTTATGCTTCTGTAAAGGTCTTCAGAGATACACCTGAGAAGCTAATCATCTTTACCTTTACCGTACGTCCAATTATTTATGGACAGCCCTTTCAATAAATGCGTTTAGATACAGTACAGGCCAAAAGTTTGGACACACCTTCTCTTTTTCAATGCGTTTTTTTTTTTTTTTTTTTCATGACTATTTACATTGTAGATTCTCACTGAAGCATCAAAACTAGGAATAAACACATGTGGAGTTTTATGTACTTAACAAAAAAGAGAAAAAAAAATGTATATATATTCTAGTTTCTTCAAAATAGCCACCCTTTGCTCCGATTACTGCTTTGCACACTCTTGGCATCATTCTCTCAATGAGCTTCAAGAGGAAACGCATTGAATGAGAAGGAGTGTCCAAACTTTTGCCCTGTACTGTATTTTATGGGCTTAACATGCAATAAACCAATCAGTGTGTCACTTGCCTTTCCCTTTAAGAGCCAGGTGCACTCTGACTTTGGCATATTGCTATTTTTTTAAAGGCACAGTGCTTCTACGCCTCTCTGTAGAAGAAACTAACATTCTCGTTCATAAAACACAGTGGATCAACACCAGCAGATGACATGACTCTCCAAACCATCACTGATAATCAGTAAATTTTACATTTAATTTCATTTGTAAATCAAGGGATCAGAGTCTGGAGGGAGAGTGGAGAGACACACAGTCCAAACTACTTGAGGTCTAGTGTGAAGTTTCCACCAATCAGTGATGGTTTGGATAAAGAGACATGTCATCTGCTGGTGTTTATCCACTGTGTTTTATATCAAGTCCAAAATCACAAAATACAGCACTTCATGCCTCCCTCTGCTGATAACTTTTATGGAGATGCAGATTTTATTTTCCAGCAGGATTTGGCACACTGCCCACACTGACAAAAGGTCTTTATCAATTGGTCTTATGTTGTAATATAATCAAATTTTCTGAAAAAAAACTTTTTTAGGGTTGTCATCGATTGTAATCCATAATCATCATCAATAAAGGGAATAAACACTTAATAATAAATCACTGAATTACTGAAATACTGAAAGTAACTTTTCATTGATATTCTAATTTTTGAGATGCACTAGTATCGTTGTCTTCATCAAGACAGTGCTTAGATATCGAACTCAAACCTTGAAATTACAATGTGTTGTTTGTCTATTGTTTTTTTTGTATTGATATACTGTTGATGATGTTTTCTTTAACAAATAAACATTTACTACACAGATAAACAGCTTTTTATATATATCAAGTCTTTTCCACAGTACTGGACATTATGTAGCCTACCCTTAAGCTATGCCAATAAAGTCAAGCTCCTTGTTGATAACAGTAGTAGAGTAGAAAGCTTCAGATTCAGTAAAACAGACATAAAAAACAAACAAAAAAGAAAAAACGAAGCACTGCAAAGCTCATCCAGCCCCTCGACAACAGCAGCTGAGGAAACACAGAGCATAGAGGGGTCAGCTGAACTCTGTATGGAGCATTTGTCAGTTTCCCTGCCCGCCGCCTGACCTGCATTAGCCTCCCCTCAGCCTCTGTTTCATTCCTCTCTCTCTCTCTTTTTCTCTCCCTCTCTCTCTCTCTCTCTTTCCGCAGATGGACCGCTGGGGCCGAGGGGACTGGTGGAGGCCACGGAAATGTGCACGCAGGAGTGTTTGGTGCTGGGCCACTCGGATAACTGCTGGATGCCACCCGGCCTGACTTCATACCCGTCCCCCAAATCGCCCGTATCCTCCTACGGCGGGCAGAAGGAGTGGACCAAAGACAAACTTCTGAACGGCCACACGCTGAGCCGCGGCTGGAAGGGCGAGCGCGGCGGCCAGGAGCAATTCGGGGACAGAAAGGCCTACGGCGTCTCGGAGGGACATTTCGGCCCCAACGGTGGCGGTCACATGGCCGATATTCCTCTGGCCAGCCTGAAATCCTACCAGACGGCTTCTGGCCAGGAAAGCCCAAAGGAACAGCAGCTTTAAAAGAGCTGGCATCTGCAGTCGCCCTCTTTAACCACCCCAACAACTCTTACTATCACTATTATCACTCTTGTTGTCCAACGAATTATTATTATAATTATTATGATTATAACGGTTATTATGAGTATACTACACTTCTGTTCTTTTGCTTCCATCTCTTTCTCTTTTTTCCGTCCCTTTTTTGTCCTTTTACTACTATTATAATTATTATTATTATTATTATAATTATGATTACTATGATTATTATTACTACTACGACTATTGTTAGATCGATGCTATACCGCTGTGTGATTAGTAAATATGTAAATGTAGGCTACAGAAGTAGATTACTACGACTTAGACTTTTAAGCGCTTATGCAGGACAGTATACGACAATATACCATGCGAAAAAAAACAAAAAAAAAAACAACACACAACACAAACCCCGAACTTACGCCCGGAACGTCTGAAGAATTTTTTATTTTTCGAAGAATTCTGAGGAGTCCATGATGCCCATCTCGTCATGTTGAAAGGAGCAAAAAAAAAAAAAAAAGAAAGAAAAAAAATCAAGAAAAAAAATGTCTGGAATTTGTTGCAAAATTCTCATATACAGTCCAAAAAATACATGTGTGTAACTTCATCTAGAACAGAGACTACAAAAACGTGCAAAGCAGGTGATTGTGAAGTTTGAGAGATTGATAGATTGAAAGAGAAAGGAAATGAAAGAGGAAGAAAGAGGTAAAGGATGAATAAAGGTGATGAAATGGGACTACCCCTATGTATACCAGTTTAAAAAAAAAATAATAATAATGATATAATGGCTGACCAATATACAGTATACAAATATTGTGACGTGGTTGTTATTGAGCTGTTTTGGGACTATATTAATCTCTACACCATCCAAGAAAAGTGGAAAATCACAGTTGAGAAATGAGCATTGTGCTAATACACTGTTAGTGGATACCTCGTTTAGTCTGTCATTGTTGGCGTGTTTGTAAATATAACTTAATACTAACCGATTTTATGTACTTGTAATAATCACATGGATAGATCAGTGATCATATGGCAGTTGTCTATCTATCTATTTTTATTATCGTTTATCATAAAGCATAAAGGGTTTTTTGTATTTATTTTTATTTTTTTTGAAGAGGGAGGATGTTATTTTTTTATTTTATTTTATTTTTTTGTGTGGGAGGGATGGGGTTCATAGCGTTCATATCTCCTGTTTGTGTCCTTTTTAGAACGAGACGCCCGGAAAAAGTGTTGAAAAAGAGTTTCAAGAATTTCACACAGATTAAAAAAAAAAAAAAAAAAAAACACATTCCCTGCCACTGTTTCACTATTTGATGAACAGAAGAAAAAAATTAAAAAGAAAAAGAAAAAAAAAAAAACACTCCCACATTCTAAATCATACTGTTCCAATCTGTTCCAATTTACCTGGCAACCTAGAACCTGGCAAACAACATATTTTTTTCAAAACAACTATTTTGTATTATTGATGTAAAATCGCTCAATTTCTACTTACTTACTGATACGAAAAACTTGATGTCTTTTCCTTGAGGGAAAAAAAAAAAACAACGAAAAAAAAAAAAAAAAACACCTAACACACAATGTTACAATTCAACAGCAATATATTTGTAAATGGCTAAATGTTTTATTTCAGTAATGAGTCATTTATTGTAAAGATCAATTGATTAAAACTGTGCTTTAAATTGAAAATAGTACTTGCAACCTCTAAAAAGTAAAAAAAAGTTTTTTTTTTTTTTTTTTGCTTATATCCCTTATCTTGTTATTTTACACACTGCAATCTGCAAATGAGAAATGAGTGTATTTTTGGATTTTCATGTACTGTGCCTTCATAACTTTAAAAACTACGCATCGTACTTAAAGTTCTGACAAAATTGTCAAAATGTTGCTAGCAAAAATTTCGTTGGCAAAATAGCTGCAAATCCATGTTTAAAAGTTCAGCATTAATCCAATATTTGGCAGATCTAGCCTGATTGATTTTTAATAGCAGAAATGAATAGGATATTCAAAACCGCATCTATGCTTGTTTTTTTTTTTTGTTTTTTTTACCATTTTCTCCCAATTGTCCCGATACATTCCAATACATCAGCTCACAGATGCCTTGTGCTGATCGACATCACCTTAGGAGTGCTGAGAGAGGAAAGAGTGCCATCTACTCTACCCGCCCAGTGAGAGCAAGACCAATTGTGCTCTCTCAGAGCTCCGGCAGCTGGTGGCAAGCTGCATGACCGGGATTCGAACCAGCGATCTCCTGATTATAGCGGCAGCGCTTTAGACTGTTGGACTACTCTGTGCACACTAAAACTCATATCTAGTATCAAGTATCAATCAGCATTACGACAAAAAAATGAGAGGGCTAGTTTGGGTGGGGCAATGGGTGATGTATGGGTTTAGTGTTTCTAAACCCATACATCACCCAGTGCCCCTCTCAGGAGGCAAGGAGTGTGCAGTAGTGTGCCTCTAATAGCGTTGAGACCCAAATGGTCGAACGTCAGCAAGGAGGCGGTATTATTGATTGTCTAATATGCATATTTTGATGTGTCTGCATGCCAAAGTAAAAAATATATATATATATGGTTTAGCTCTTTAAACGGCCACATCATTTAGATGATCAAAAAAGTAAAGGAATAAGGGAAAGGAAAGGAAAGGAAAGGAAAGGTTTTCACATATTTATTCACATAGTTTGTTTAAAATAGTTGTGATAGAAATATATATATATATATATTTTTTTTTTTTTTGGAAAACGAATAAATTCCTGCTATTAAAAATCAATACTGGTTAGATTCCAAGTGCCAAATATGAGGAATACCAACATTGCGCCAACTACGAAATCTGTGACAGACAACACAACATCTGTGGTCTGTTCAGAAGACTAAATGAGCAAAATGAACAAAGAAAAATATATATAAAAAAAGAAAAATGAAAAAAAAAAAAGGAAAAAAGAAGAATAAACACATGGTCAAAAGAAGCATGTGTACAAAAAAAAAAAACGAACAAAAAGCATCAAAAGATTGTTTTAGTTTGTTTGATCTTTATTTTTCTTTATTTTCTACATTCGACTCGTCCTTCTCTCCTCCTTTCATACGGCATGGCAGCCAAATGAAACAACGGAACAGCATGCTAAGAGACGAGAAATAGCTTTAATAAACAGATTTAATCACAGATTTCGTACCACGTTTTCATTGATCGTTTAAGAGGATTAATTTGTACATGCTGAAAGTGTTCATTTTGTATAGCACTTCCATGTTTTATGTCATTCTATCAGAAGAAAAAAAAAAAAAAAAGAAAAAACACAGAGGTGTGACGGATGGTGTGAGTTGCTTTCGGCCATGTGTTTGTCGGTTGTAGGGATGTTTGCCATCATAGATATTTAAACAGTTACTCCTTGTTACTGCTCTACAGGTATACAGCTATTGCAATAAATGTTTTAAATTCGTGCATGTGTGGGCCGTGATCATTCTCTCCTGAGCTTTCATTTCCTCTCGCAGTGTGCTCTCGAGTCAGCCTCTGTTTTTTTGTTATTTTCTATTTGAGCACAACGTATCTTGTTTTTTTCATTACACTCTAAAAAAGAAGCACAATTTGTATTATTTTCCTTCTGTTACTGAGGCAGATTCACCCAAATTCCCATATTATACAAGATAGGTCTCAAGAGGAATTCGTACAAATGTGAATAAAGATCTTTACAGGAATTGTGCAATGTGTACAAATGCTGCATTAACACATTAACACTTGTGGTAACACTTCATACGAATCAGGAATCTATAAAGCATTATAAATGCATATATAAAGCTTCATAAACCACTAATAATGCTTTCTAACACTTATTATACGTAAATGTTTATAATCTTAAACATAAAACGTTATATAACAATATAAACCACAATATAAAGCTTTATAGCACAAAGTGATATAATGCATTATAATATATCTGTATTTGCTGTTCTTAACATTATTGCTCAGACCTGTTTCATAAAGCTTAATAGATGTTGAATTCATTCACATAAAGCTTTATCAAGGTCCACAGCGATGCCTTCCCTCTAACTGCTATATGCTATAATGAAAATTGTTCTGTAAATGCACATAACATCTAATGAACACTAATAAGTGCTTTGCACAGACTTGTGAAAAAAAAGTGATGTTATTCCACATTGCTATGAGCATATATTAAATTATAAAAAGTATGTGAAAAAAGCACTAATGAGGCTTTATAATGTGTTATAAACTTTTGGTAATGTGTAATAACTCATCACTTAACTCATGTGAATAGTGCTTTTTAGTGGTCATTAGATGTTATATGCATTTACAGAACAATTTTCATAATTATAACATTAAAACATTATGACATATAGCAGTTAGAGGGAACGCATCACTGTGGATCTTGATAAAGCATTATGTGAGTGAACTCAACATCTATTAAGCTTTATGAAACACGTCTGACCAACAATGTTAAGAACAGCAAATACGAATATATTCTAATGCATTATATCGCTTTTTGCTGTAAAGCTTTATAATGTGGTGTTAAAACGTTTTATGTTTGAGATTATAAACAATTATGTATAGTTAGAAAGGCATATGTCAAGTGTTATAAAAAGTAGCATTATGACTGGTTTATGAAGCTTTATGAATGCATTTATAATGCCTTATAGATACCTGATTCATAGAAAGTGTTGCCCAACTTGTTGCCCAAGATGCTAGCAGAGTAGCCAAAGCAGTCGTATGGATAGAATGGTGAACACTAATCTAATCCTTAGTTATTTAAACCATAGTAATTTAAACTTATTTTTACTATTTCTGCATAAGTTTCTACACATATTCCTTTTTTAGAGGTTTTCTCAATTCTTCTTCAAGTACACGGCGAACAAGTTTTGTATATTTATGCCCAAATCTCCACAATTTCTTCTAAATTAAAATATAAAATTATCTGAATTACTAATTAATCTGGCTACAATATACCTTTCCTTTAGGATGATGGTTCTACCCTAGATGCCTCCAAGCCCAGAGAAGTCAACACTACTTCTGGACATAGTGAATATAAGGCTTTTGTTCTTCACAGTAAAGTTTTAAGTGCTTTAGGACGCTTTGCCAAAGTAATCCCTTGCCCATGTGGTTCTATCGGCAATTATCTTTTGCCACTTTGCAATCTAAAGTATCAGAAATCGAGTGTTTATCGTAAAATGTAGATCTGAAATACAATAATGCACCTGCATTAATAAATAAAATGAAGTTGAATATATATATAAAAAAATAAAAATCTTGTATTCAAACAGTCTGTAGTGAAATAAAAGGTTAAAAAAAAAAACTGTGCAATTTATCCCAGAAACCAGAAGTGTAAAACTTTTATTTTGTTTCTTCTTCCACCCAAATCAGATTGTCCACCGTTTCTCCAGGCTAGTTTGGTCAACAGTCTGAAACGATGCAGTGGCAGCTTCCCTCCTAATGATAGGCTACTGTCAGGACACAGTGCAGAATACTATGATTTCAGGAACTGCCTGGGACGAAGTTAGAACAGTGAAAACGAGTGTATAAAAATATATGTAGGCTATAGAGAGAAAGTGTTGCTTTGGAGTTCCAGTGGACCTCCCACCAATTATAGGGCCATAACATCTCCTAAGCAACTGCATGACAACTTCCACATCACAACCTGCTATAATGGCTTCTGCTGCCACCACCGCAGTGGTGGGTGTTCTTGCCCAGCCTTCTACTGCGCTTTCGCCGTCCAGATTCTTCTAGGAGGATTCTTCTACACTCCGCTGCACCTGATTCAACTCAAATCAGCTAATTATCAAACCCTCCATGGGTTGAGTCAGAAACGGGGAATAGAAATAGTATCACAAAGAGCTGTGGCGCTGGGATCCCTCAGGGGTAGGTTTTGGGCCCGCTGTGTTTCGGGATTCGTGTTTTTTAGTCCCATTCGTCATATGTTAGATTGCCTTTGCCAAATTGTGAAATCCTTCCAGGTATAGCCGCCCAACCCCGTTTCCTCTCCCTCTGTGTTTCTGTCAGCTATTTGGACTTGTTTGTTTTTCCGAGGCGTTTTGCCCAATCCGGCGCTGGCGTTTTTGTTTACTCTGTCTGGTGCTTGCGACTTGGCTTCCAGGCAAAACGCCGGGAAGTGAATTAGCATGGCACTGATGCCCAGTAATGAAGGGCCAGCCACACAGTCTAGCAGTCAAAGTAATTATATTTCTTACACTCTTCTATTTTATTTCCCACTCCCTCGCCTCTATCCTCTCTTCGGATTCCCCCTTCTGTTGATATGTTTATCTGGCCTCCCCCAGTGGACCTGCTTAAATGCGTATTCTCCACGCTAGCTATCAACTCAAGCAAGAATAGCTTCTGAAAAGCTTCAAAGCTAATTGCCTTGGAAGTGCAAAAGGAAGCAAATTAGTGTCACAGCGCAAAGGAGGGAAGGAAAGTTCCCAATCGTGTTCGGTTTTCATACGCAGGCTTTCATAGCGCCCCGTTTTTTTTTTTTTTTTTTCAGCTCTGGTGAGAATTCTGAGCCAAGCCTGCATCAGTCCGGACGCTCGGCGACAGGAAACAGCAAAGGTAGCCATTTTTGAAAGGTGCATGCATTCTCCAATAGATACTATAGCATCTACTACCTCGTTTCCAACAGTATAGCAGATAGCACAAACCCTGAAATGCACGCGTCAAACTTGGTTAAAATATCAATCAGAAATCTGCATTTCCTGCTGAGATTTGTTTTTTATCTTCATATTCTATGTTTTGAAATCAGTTTATTGCATTTCATTATTTTACTTTAACGTTCATAATACTTTATGAACAAAAAAATAGTTTTGCATATTGTTAAATTGTGTGTTTAAACTTAATGTAGAAAGAAAAAAGCATTTTTTTCATAACATAAAAAAGGGAAATTAAAAGGAAAATTAGAAGATTTGTGTAAAACATGATATTTACTTAATATTTAAAAAAGTAAATGATTCATGACTCATTTATTTCAAATATATGTCATAGAAGCCCATAAAATAACATATAAAATACATGCATGCCATTTTTGACCCATGTTGCGCATTAGAGGGGTAGTGATATAAAAAGGGCTTTTATTCAAAAAGTAAGAAGTAAGGTAAGAAGTAAGGAAAAAAAAAATAAACTAAGGACGTCTGATTATCAAAAACAAGTTAACTGAGAAATATCTTGAACACTGAATGATTAAATTAATTTTTTGCAATGATAATGTAAATGTTTATACTTCTCATCCAACCACAAGCAGATTGACTCTATCTGGATGGAGAGATTTATCTTTTTTTATTTTTTATTTTATTTTATTTTTTTGAAAAATGAGAATCCGGATTGAAAAGAAGCTGAAATTAAATTAACGAGTAACAAGGCTATTTAACAAATAATAATATGTAAGGAGTAGAAGTAAAAATAATCACTCCAGTAAAGTGGAGACAACCAACATTTCTACTAGTATGATAAGTATGATATATATATATATATATATATATATATATATATATATATATATATATATATATATATATATATATATATATATATATATTTTTTTTTTTTTTTTACTTTTGTACATAATTTGACACCTCTGCACATACATTTTTTTTTCCATTGACAGGACTTTTTTTTAGCAGGATAACCTTAGGAAAATGGAATAGTGCTAAATCTACAGAACATTCCAGACTAAAACTCTAATATAAATCATAATGCAGTGTTTTACACTTGATGAAATTTATTTAACACTTCAGATGCCTTTTTCTTAACAACACCTCGCCGAACTGTTCTAGTGCCTGGAACAGTACGTTTCTCACCATCCCACTCTGCTCTGAATACCTGTTTTCAGATTCATACCATTTAATTAGGCAGACGTTTAAGGAAATAAGAAATAAAAAAATAAAAAAAATACCTGTGTCTTCAGCAGGAGCTTATAATAATAATACAAAAAAAAAAGAATAGGCTAACTGCACCTTTGAACAGCAGGTGAGAAACATGTGGCTTTATTTCTCAGACAGCTGCAGAAAAGGAAAGCGCCTATTCAGAGCCGACAGAGCCGACAGAGCCGCTATGTTTAGAACATTATCATTACAGTGAATTTTAATATCACCAACACGACATGCCTTCCAGTCGGAAAATGTTCCCAAAATTGTCTTTATTATTTTACAAAAGCTGACTCACGGAATGCCCTGTGTGCCCAGCGCTCTAGTACTGTGTGTGTTTGTATGGAGGAGCTGCTGGATAAACCAGCTACTGCTTAAAGGTTTGGACACCCCACACATCCAGAGAAACCCAGTGTCCATAGTTTTGCAATGTATCTGCAACCATCTAGCAACCACTTAGCAATTCCAAAGCAACCATCATGGATACCATAGCAACAGCTTAGCAACCAACTAGCAACACGTTAGCAGCAACCTAGCTACGCCATATCAACCAACAGGGATATCATAGCAACACCTCAGCAACCAGCAGAGAAAACAGAGCATCACAATTTCAAACCATTTAATTAGGCAGACGTTTAAGGAAATAAGAAATGAAAAAAAAATAAAAAATACCTGTATCTTCAGGAGGAGCTTATAATAATAATTAAAAATAATAATAGGCTAACTGCACCTTTGAACAGCAGGTGAGAAACATGTGGCTTTATTTCTGAGACAGCTGCAGAAAAGGAAAGCGCCTATTCAGAGCCGACAGAGCCGACAGAGCCGCTATGTTTAGAACATTATCATTACAGTGAATTTTAATATCGCCAACACGACATGCCTTCCAGTCGGAAAATGTTCCCAGAATTGTCTTTATTATTTTACCCGTGTTTCTCGCCAAACCTCGTACAGGAGTCAACAATGCGGCCTGCATTAATTCAGTCGGAGACGAGACGAGGGGAGGCGAGGCGGTTCATTTTCCATCTCTGAAGCTGTAAGCATAATAGACTGCGCCGCCGCGATAATAGACATTACGCCGGGCCTCGGTAACGGCGGTGAACGGAGAAGGGCTCGGAGGCACGGGGGAATTCTTTATGTGATCTCGGTCCCATTGATTCAGACTCTAATTTTACTCGTCCATTCAAAGTCTGCAAGCCCCCTCTTGGGCACTCAGACACTGTGCACTCGCTGCCAAAATAACCCCATAATGGACTAATCAATTGGCCTTGCCCTTGGATTTCTTTTTATGCACTAATCCCTCGGACAGGGGCATTAAATAACATCCCAGGTGAACAACACGGCCAAATATATACGCATCTGCGGCCAAATGTGCCGTGAAACGCTAGTCGCACTGCGTAGCCGAGCGTTAGCTTCCGCATAGCGACTCGAGCC
This sequence comes from Astyanax mexicanus, assembly GCF_023375975.1. Taxonomy (NCBI): domain Eukaryota; kingdom Metazoa; phylum Chordata; class Actinopteri; order Characiformes; family Acestrorhamphidae; genus Astyanax; species Astyanax mexicanus. Next base: position 52,560,663 of record NC_064412.1, on the reverse strand, counting down.
TGAGTGTTTTCGTGTTTCTTTGTTCCTTCTTTCTATTTTTTTTCAAGCACCCTTTTCTTTTACGCTCTCGAGACTTATGAATGGAAGGCATCTGCCACTGATGAAGCACCATTCAGCTTTACATCAATCTCGGCTCTACGTGTGATTACACGGAGAAAAAAGAGCGCGTTTTCCCCTGCGCGCTCGCATTTTTTCTCTGCATTTTTCAGCGTCTCTCCAGGTCCCTATTTGCTCTCTTTTACGTCGTCTTAATTGGCTATTTACCTGTGTACCACTTAAGACCACTTACTCCTTTATGAGCCTAATGAAATAATGATCAAGCCTTGTGGCGGGCACAAATTAAAAAATAAATAAATAAATAAAATGTATCTAGGAGAGCACCGTTTTTAAACGTGGGAACTAAAAAAAAAAAAAAAAAAAAAAAAAAAAACATAATCAGGCTTTTTACTATTATTATTAACTTTCTATGAATAGCAACCCCGGTGAAGGTCAGTGGAGCTTTCGGCCTCCTGGGAAATGAAGTTTTTCAAGTGGGTGATTAAATGTTTAAAAGCCTTGTGTATTAACGTTATAGAAGTGACCCTTGATTAGAAAGGCTTTTATTAGTTGCATGGTTTCACCTCATGCACACACAAAAATACAAATGTAACTTTGTTCATCTCAAATTCTAGAGGTCTGTTTGTGGGCTACTTTTCAAATACGTAATTCAGTAACACTTTCTATGAATGGCATGTCTGTAAGACTCTATGAACATACTTATAACATATCATAATGCATTCAGAAAGCATTATAAACACGGCTGTACACATGCTGTTGAACATGCACAACACATTACATTATAGCCTTATATATGTTTGTTTTTTGTATGAATAATTGTAGCACAATTTTTCCCCGTAGGAATGAATGGGGGGGTGCAATGTTCCGTCTCACACATGTCTCACATATATTGTCAAAAGTACTGCAACATATGCTCATTTATTGCTGACTCTGAAATCAAGGGTATTAAAAAAATAGTTTATCCTACTTTTGTTGGAGTAACTGTTTCTCCTGCCCAGATAAGGTTTTCTACTTGATTTCTGAGCAGAAAGAACATTGTTGTGAAGATTGTGTGATTGCACGTTGTGATGCTCATTGATATCTTACATTCTGTCAACAGACAATTTTTTTTTTACACCTTGCGCCCGTGCCATTGGTATAGCATCAGAGTTTATACATACATATATATATATCTACATTGATAGACGTGGAGTTCTGGAATTGAGGTGTATTCAGGTAAATATCTGGCATTTTTCTATCTTGGCAATGGGAAATACAGGTGCGCCACTGACCGATTAAAACCCTGACAACAGACAACAGTCAGTTGAGCAATCATATATTGGCTTTTACATCAACAATAAACAGAATAAAGAATAAAATTCAAAACATCAATGCACGCACAGGTCAGTATTCTCTGCTGAGACACATAAAAGCGTTGTACTGTTAAAATATCAACGCACCAAAGTCACAGTCTAAGTAAGAGCTAACCTGGCTCTTAAAGGGAAAGTCAATTGGCACACTGATTGGTTTATTTCACATTACGCCAAAAACACACCCATGATTAATTAGTAGGTCCCACTTTATAATAAGTGTCCCTAAGTACTATGTAATTACACGGTAACAAACTATGTAACTACAGTGTAACTACTGATGAAGTACACATTGTTACAGATTAACTCCAGAGGTACAGGTTATGTAATTACACATGTGTACCAGGGTGAGTGTACTTACACATGTAATAGAACAAGTGTACTTACACATGTGTAACAATGTGTGTGTACTTACACATGTGTAATAGTGTGTGTGATAAGTTGAGTATAAACTTATCCAACAGCTATTGTCTAGTATGTAATTAGGGCTGATTTTTACAAAAGACACACCAACATGTCCTAAATCATAATGCTTGATGCACAATTTATGCACTATATATCAGTGCACTATATATCACTAAAATAGGGCCCTAAAAGTGTTACCTTATAGGAAACTTATCTTAAGATTTGACTGTGGGATGAATGAAGAACAAGCCTGTAAATCAAAGTTTAAATCTATACTCTACTCTACTCTATAAATATTTTTAATATTTATTACCAACAGCGCTTATCCTCATTACCATCATCACATCCTGATTCTGTTTATTTATAACCTCAGCTCGAAGGGGAAAAAAAAAAGCAAAACTCAGCGTTTGATGGATTGCTCTGCAGGAGGCCGCCATTACAGACTCATTTATCTAATCAGACAAATAAGCGAAACAAAAATTCAGCTAAATGTGGACAATTAAAGATTAAAATGCCCTGATAGACAGAGAATGAGCCAATCGCACAGCCTGCCAAACCCTGCCAGCTTCTGTTCCGAGTTGAGTGACATATTGTGTGCCAGTCAGTGTCTTTGATCCTTCGTATCGTCCTTCCTTTCAGCGTTTCAATGGAGCTTTTAGCATCTGACTTAGCATTAAATCCAGGTTAGTCAGTAATCCCTGGAGAAAGCGCATCACTGTTGGCACTTTATCCCCCCGACTATTTTAGACGCTTTCGTAGAGCTTAGGAAACAATGCGGCGTGAAGAGCAGCGTCTTATCAAACGGAGCTGCCACTTTGTCACGCCGAATAAAACCAATGTGTTTTGTTTTTTTCCTGAGATTACAATGCTGCTTTTTGCTTATCGCCAGAGTCAAATCTAAAAGCAAAAAGAGCTTGAAGACATACTGTCCACCACAACCGTTGGAAATGGAAATGGAAATCCATTTGCTTTAACCAATATATACCATGTTCCTTAACCCAAATCTGCCAAGACAGGTTTGCTTTTTGCTTTCCAAGTTTCTAAATGCCAAGAAATATGGAGCTAACCAGCAATGGAAACTGGAAGTTAGCATAGTGTCAATAGCATGGTTTGAACTGAGTGGCTAAGTAAGTAATTGTAGCACTGGCATAGAAGAAGACTCAAGGGCAGCCATCTTTGTAGAGAAACAAAAAGTAATAACAGCTCTGTTATTGTGAAGCCTGGCTAGTTCAAGCTGGTTGAGCTGGTTGACCAACTAAGCTCATGAATAGTATACAGTATAAAAAAAGAAACCACTTAAAATGATGAGTTTCTTTGATTCTACCAAGTTAAAAACCTCTGGAATATAATCAAGGGGAAGATGGATGATCACAAGCCATCAAACCAAGCTGAACTGCTTGAATCTTTGCACCAGGAGTAAAGACATAAAGTTATCCAAAAGCAGTGTGTAAGACCGGTGGAGGAGAACATGATGCAAAGGTGCATGAAAACTCTGATTAAAAACCAGGGTTATTCCACCAAATATTGATTTCTGGACTCTTAAAACGTTATAAATATGAACGATATGAATGTTAATTTTACTGAAACATATACCTATAAATAGCTAAATCAGATAAACTGATTCAGTGGTCTCTTATTTTTTTTTCCAGACCTGTATAGACACTCCTGTGTTCACTGGTCTATAATTATCATTGACTTTTTTCAATAATTTCTATGTCATTTTTCCCAAAGGAGGATGGATCCCTTGTTGTTTAGTTTTGGTCCATTCCAAAGATTCTTTCTTCTGCTGTGATTGAGTTTTTCATCATATTTGTATTCTAAGTTAATGACTGTCTATCTGTCTGGCCTGCAATGTTGGAAGTTTGACCGTTTGGCTTTCTTGCTTCCAAAAACTTAATATATACGATTACATTGATGTTTAGATGGACTTAATCTTAATGGAATTAATCTTACAAACCTGATCCAAACAACAGATTTATGGGATGGATCTTACTCTTGGTTTCTCCTAAGCGGAGTTTTTTTTTTTTTTTTTTTTTTTTTTTCACCACTGTTGCCTTCAGCTTGCTCACTGGAGTTGTATACTTTATGTTTCATTTGTTGCTGATCTTCTGTCTGGATTTCTTTGAAGTCTCTTTTCAACAACATCTGTTATAATAATAAAAATAAATAAATAATAAAAAGAGTGCTGTACAACTAACAATTGATTTCATTTCATTTCTCAGTGTATGTGTGTGTCATCGTGGTGTATCTATAAGGTATTATATGGATGTTTTATTATATGTATATAAGTTTTTCCCATTATATTTTGAGCGAGTAGCAGTAGAGAAGATGGTATTTATTCATTGATTCTGTGAATGAATACAATACACTATAGACTTCTCAAGGTGCTGTGGACTTGGATTGGAGATGCATGGAACTCAAGGATACCTCATACTGCTGATGTACTCTGTATTCTTTTAATATGCTACAGGATGAATAAAAATGCTGGGAAAACGATGGCAGAGAATGAGAACGGTTGAACAGTAGGTAGTTGAGGCTAATCAAAAGAAAACGTTTAGAATGGGGTCGGCGCAGGGCTTTTCTATTACGCCGAGAAAAGAAAGAAGTTGCGGCTCTGAGTTAAATAACGTTAAGCCTCAACAGAAAGTAAAGAAATGAACTGCAGCCCCAACAAATTTAAGATAAAGGAGTTTCAAGGTAAAAGAGAACTGTGTTGTGAAAGTAGAACCCATTGATCTTTCTTTGTTGTGTCTCGATCGGTGGAGAAATAAAAAAAAAAAAATCAAAATAAAAGACAGCCTCGCTCTCGCGGGGTAATTTGGAGATTTTTCTGGATGCCTCTGACCCGTCTGCTCTGCTGACCTCATGAGATCAGACAGGTTAACCTGCCTCAGGTGGCTCCATCTGCTTTGTAATGGGAAGTCTCTCTGGCCTAAAACAAGTTTCAGACCACCTAATACACCCACACACACACACTCGAAGACACACATACGGACACACACACACACAGACACACACAAATACTCAGATAGATGTATAACTTTGCAACACAACAAATAAAAAAAGATGTTTTTATAAAACTTTTACCCCAGAATTCAGTGTCTTAGTACACTAAAGCACTGACAAAATCCCGGGGTATGCTGCTTCAGCATCAGCAGCCAGAGTCCGAGACAGCGCAGTTGGTCATGCTCGCTCTAGGTGGGTAGATGGCACTCTCTCCTTTCTTAACTCCCTGGGTCACTGCACTTTCCTTCTAGTGCATTTACTTCCTATATAATCACATGTATCGGAGGAGGTGTGCACTGGCGGAAAACCAGAGAGCTGTCATCTCTGAAGAAGAAAGTCATCACTGGTGTACTAAGCAACAGATGTTAAACAGGTAGACCAATGAAAACTATAGCAGTTGATGAAAGAAACTTTGTGGATGCTGTAAAGGAAGACTCTAAACAGTCATTAGTGACATTAGCAAGAACCTCCAGAGGGCTATCTATCTATCTATCTATCTATCTATCTATCTATCTATCTATCTATCTATCTATCTATCTATCTATCTATCTATCTATCTATCTATCTATCTATCTATCTATCTACATTTTGTTGTTGTTTTACCCTATTTAACATTTTATATAACATGTTATTTACATTATGACAAATGTTCATGATGAATAGATCAATAGAAATGCCCCAAATAAGGACAAATATTAGAATAATAACAAATTAATAATAGAAAACATACTATATATTTTTTTTCTTTGGTTAGAATATAGAGCTGGGTCGGTGCACTTTCCTCCGAGTGCATTGGCTTCCTATTTAGTCCTATTAAATCACAAGTATCGGAGGAGGTGTGCACTGGTGGAAAACCAGAGAGCTGTCATCTCTGAAGAAGAAAGTCATCACTGGTGTACTAAGCAACAGATGTTAAACAGGTAGACCAATGAAAACTATAGCAGTTGATGAAAGAAACTTTGTGGATGCTGTAAAGGAAGACTCTGAAACAACCATTAGTGACATTAGCAACAACCTATCTATCTATCTATCTATCTATCTACATTTTGTTGTTGTTTTACCCTATTTAACATTTTATATAACATGTTATTCACATTATGACAAATGTTCATGATGAATAGATCAATAGAAATGCCCCAAATAAGGAAAAATATTAGATTAATAACAAATTAATAATAGAAAACATACAATATACATTCTTTTGGTTATAATATACTATAAAATAATATATAAAGTTGTTCCACTGATAATTCCACTACACTGGTGTACTGGACGTGTAAAAAAAGTGTTGATACATTTTTGTTTCCCTTAAAAAACCTCCCACTCTCTTTGTTTTATAAGACATTGTTTCCTCATGTGTCCGTGTGGTCGTGATCCATCAGCACAATCTCAAAATCACAGATACGGATCTGATCCCCTCAGATATCAGTGGATTCTGGATCAAATATTGTGTAGTGTGGAGAAGATGCTGGGGGGCTTGGGGGTGTTTGTCACATAGTTGGATTTTGGTTAGCTTTGGACAAAATAAGGTCCCAACAGACCTAAAAAAAAGGTTCAAAAAACAGAAAAGGTTTGCTGCTCATGATCACGTTCAGAGCTTTGGGCTCTGGCAGATCTACTCTCGCTTCTTTCTGGCGAAGAACACACCCCTGAGTAAAGTAAAAGCGCCATATAACCCAAACTGACACTGTGTGTGAGTGTGTGTGTGAGTGTGTGTGTGTCCGGTGGAAATAAAGTGCTGGTTCAGTAGAGTTGTAGCTACTATCAAACTTTGGGAGTCCGGGGAGATGCGTCTGTCGCCATGCAGACAAAATTACATTATTTCTGGGCTTTAAAAATGAGGTGCAGTTTTAGTCTCAGACATCATTAATAATACAGAAATATTTAATATTTTCCTCTCTCAGACAGCACTTATATTTATGTACTGCATTTCAGCTGAGCCCACACTGAGCTAATATGAACTAATACGATAAAAAGGCTCTACAAGTCCCAGCTACTGAGTTCTTCAGTGTAGATTAACAGATTTGCAGTCCTTATATTTAAAAAACATTATACCATATAAGATAAGTTGCTTTTTTACACTGACATGATAAAAGCCACGGGACAAGAACTAGTAATGTGTCTCATGACTTTTGTCATGTCTAATGGAAGCTAAAAAAAAGCTGCAGTGACTTTAACAAATGTATTGTTACATATATAAATTAAATACTATATATGTATAGAAGTCATTGAAGCCTATTGCCAACATCAGGCCAATGTAAGCCCATAAACAACATTAGGCCAATGTAAACCATTGGCAACATAAGGCCAATATTAGCCCATCACAAACATCAGGCCAATGTGAGCCTGTTTCCAACATCAAGCTAATGTAAATCGCCAATGTCAGGCCAATGAAAGGCCATCGTCAACATCAGGGCAATGTAATCCCATTGCCAATGTCAAGGCTAATGCAAGCTAATGTGCAAAATCAGGCCAATGTAAACCCATTGCTAAAATCAGGCCAACATAAGTCCATTGCCATTGTAAGGCCAATGTAAGCCCATTGCCAGTTTTAGGCCAATGTAAGCCCATCGAAAACATCAGACCAATGTAAGCCCATCACCAACATTAGGCCAATGTAAACCCATTGCCAAAATCAGGCCAATGTAAACCCATTGCCAACATCAGACCAACATAAGTCCATTGCCATTGTAAGGCCAATGTAAGCCCATGGCCAATTTTAGGCCAACGTAAGCCGATCGAAAACATCAGACCAATGTAAGTACATCACCAATATCAGCTCATCGCCAACATCAGGCCAATGTAAGCCCATCGCCAACATCAGGCCAATGTAAGCCCATCGCCAACATCAGGCCAATGAAAGCTTATTGTCAACTTCAGGCCAATGTAAGCCCATCGCCAACATCAGGCCAATAAAAGCTCATCGTCAACATCAGGTCAATGTAAGCACATCGCCAACATCAGGACAATGTAAGTCCATCACAAATATCAGACCCATGTAAGCCCATTGCCAATGTCAGGTCAAATAAACACTGGTTAATAGCCGACATCAGACCAGTGTAAGTCTGCTGCAAAGCAATGGCTACACCAATTGGCACCCAACTCTTGGCAGTGTAATCTCATGTCAAGTGCCAGTTGATGCCCAGATTCAGACTAACAGCCCACTGTCAAGCACTGTCAATATCAGGCCATCGTAAGCCACCATCAAACACCGGTTGCATCCAACTTCCAGCCAACGTTAGCTCACCAAAAGCCCGCTGTCAAACACCAAACACTAGCCAATAGTTGCCATTGCTATGCCAATGTAACCAACATTGTTAAGCCAGCATGAAACCAGGAGGAATATGTTTAACCTTTTTGGATTTTTCCCTTTGCAATGCTTTCGTAAAAGTAAATTTAGAGTCATGGTCCCATTATATCTCAAAATGAAACCGACCACCAAATAACAAATAAAAGGGGAAATCATTAAAAGGGGGACATTTTTTTTTAAGGCTAAGCCTTAAAAAAAAAAAAAAAAAAAAAATAATCTGTCATTTGTGTCTGGATTTAACAAGTATTTAAAGCTAATTATCAAGTATTTGGCATTGTGTGAACTGCATGCATAAATCATCATGCAATTGCCTCAAACCATGTGGATCCATGTAGAGGTGTTAAGTACTGTTTGCTAGATGTTATTATGTGTTTATGACACACTGTTATCTATGAACATAAAGTAAAGAGTGTTCTACTACTAAATGAGTAGTAAAAGCCATAAATAACATTACAAACCATTTTGCAACAATGTACATAAACCCCTTCTGGGTTGCTTGAACAAGTTTTGAACAAGCTTCATTGAACTCAATGTAATCCTGGACAATGGTTCCCAAAATGTTTGTGTGACAATGATACAACTAGATTTGGACAATCAAATCATAATCTATATGAATAAGTCTACTCTCAGCAGCAGAATAAGCTGTAACTTGTTCTTAGAGCCTATAACTGTACAACTGTAATATCAGGCCTGTTCAATTTAGAGGAAGGTGGTAGCCTGGGAGGAGGCTACACACTGATGCTAGCGAAGAGTGGAAGAAAAGCCCAGTATGCAAATACAGTAGATAGTACCAGAAGAAAATGAGATTTAATTTTTGGGAGATTTATTCATCAAGGTGGAAGCTGCCCAAACATAAAGCACAACCCCCAAAACATCAGTGACCAATGAAATTAGTTGTAGGTGTGGCCATGCCAAATCACACATCGTTTACAGAAGTTTGAACATAAGTTAAGAATTTATTCTGTATACTGAAAAACGTATTTATTTGGTGTAGAAAAATACTATGCCACTATACATAAAATATATACATTTTACTATGGAATGGAGCTTAAAAGCTGACATGTATATTTTAAAATAGTAAAATGTAATGATGTATTTTATTCATTGGAATTTTTAATGATTTTTGTGAGTTTTGAAATTGTAAGGTTAAAAAAAAAGTATATTGAATAAAATGCATTTTATAATTTATGCATTTCAGCTTCAGAAAATTCAAGTACATATATTTTCAGAATAAAAAAACAGATCTATAACTTTTTTTATACATCAGTTCAAATCTATCTACTGTATATTTCAGTAAAAAAAAAAGAAAATCAGACAAACTTAATTAAAATATATAAAATATAGATTTTTTTTTTTCACACCAGCAAATTCTCTTTATGTAAGCATTTGCTTTGAGCACAGCCACTTAAAACAGCCTTTTTTTTTGTTGCATTAAGCCCTTTACTGTAAAAGAGTTTTTTTTTTTTTTTTCCTTGCAAAAGTGCAGCTACTGACTCACTACTTACACAATGTATCTGAAATAGTAAAATGTTTGAGGGCAGCACAGGGCAACTGATGCTAAAGCTGGATATCTTCCATTAGTTTGCTATCAATAGCAATAGTCTTTTCGGCTGTGGTTCGGCTGATTATATAGGCTTACATCATCCCATAGGAAGTCAGTAGCCAGAGGGCTAATTCATAGCTCGGGGAACTGTACCTGTCAGCTGGGGTTCACCTTACAATTTACATTACATCATTCCATAGGAAGTCTATAGCCCCAGGCTGAGTTCACTGCTTGGGGTATCATGTCTGTTGGCTGTGGTTCATATGACTAGTTATCTAACATCATTCCATATGAAGACTCACAGCTCTGAGCTGTGGAGCAGGGGAAGTGTGTTTCCTGTTTCCTGGAATGATGATTGGTGCTCCATCCAATACTTTTTGGATGGGTTGAGAAGTGGAGAATGAGTCGCTGAATGCAATCAAGTCCTCACAGTCTTCTTTTTGACCATAGAGACAGTTATTCCAACAAAAGCAGACCCTTTTGTTGGGTATGCTTTTTTTATCCTGGCTATTTAAGATCAGGAGGACTTAACTTTAAGTATAAAAAACAAACTTTCTATAAATTTCACCTGTATAAGACTCTATAAACATAGTCATAGCACATTATAATTAATTTTTAAAGCAGTATAAACATGGCTATACGTATTTATAAAAATGTATAATTCATAATTGCCATGTTTACAATGCATCATGAACTGTGATTATAATGCATTAATAGCTGTGTTTATAACATGTTATACATCAATACTCAGTCCTAGCTTGCAGAATTATGACTAAAGAAGCTGCCAACTTATAAACATACCCTCAATAATCCTATAAATATATTTTAACCACTCATAAGTTAATGAACTATTTTTGTCTTGAATGTAAAATTAGTTATAGTAAATTATAATGTATTATAACAGGTCTTTGTATGCTCCAAGTAAAGTGCCAGACTTTCACTGTGGGACTAGAATATTAATGAGAGATATATACTATTTTAACATATATATATTATAATATTATAAGCACAGCTTATAATATATTATGATCACAAGTCCTAATGCTTAATAAACATGGCTATAATAGGTTATGCATTTTTATAAATATGTATAGCCATGTTTATAATAATGCCTTACGAATGCATTATAATATGTTATGAATGTGTCTAAAAGAGATGACATTCATAGAGAGTGTTACCACTTTTTCTTTGTACAGGAAAAAAAAAAAAAAACTCATAAGAGGTTTCATTTTTAATTAACTTTTATTAACAGCAAATAAAATAAATATATACTAAACTATAAACCAAAAACAGGAACTCTGAGAACACATAGGAAAACATACACAACCTGAACCGACGTAAAAACGTACAGGAAGCAACAAAAGAAACAGAGCAGTAGTTAATTTCAACATAAAAAAAACAATTCTTGTATGACCCAAGTAGTCCAACTGCGCTATAGAAGTGGAGGATGTGTCGGTGGATTTTGATACGCAGACACATTACAATATGCAGATCAGACAATCAATAATACCACCACGCTGCTGACGTCCAATCATCTGCGTCTGACTGCTATCAGAGGCACACTGCTGCTACATCAGCTCAGCCAATCACCCAATCAGCTCTTCTTCCTGCTCTGCCTCTAAACCCATACATCACCCAGTGCCCCTTTCAAACTACCCATCTCAAACCACATGAAACGGTCATAATATTTTCTCCTATTAAAGTGTAAAAAATAGAGTTAGCATGATTGCATCATTATAATAGCTAAATAAGACATATGATGGGACCTTAAGGTTAATTTTAGAGAATGATGTCAGGATGGACCATCTGGATGAGAGGCTATCACAGACACCACACCATATTGTCAGGATTTGGATATATTTTGGCCCGATTCCATTTACACATTCCATTGAGTGTGACCCACAATAACTAGACCTGATTTTGCTGTCTCACACATGAACACATTATCACTGTTTATATTTTAATTGCAGTATCCTGCTGTAAATATAAACTCACTGATCATTTTAATAGGAACACAATGTGCCTTGATATGCAGTGATATGTGATCATGTGAGTGAGTGAATATATAATTTTGATCAATTCAACTTAAAAAAAGGTCTACTATTACCAAATTTAACCCTCCTGTCATGTTAATTTTTTTTTCACCTTTTATGTGTTGGTGTCAATTTGACCCCAGCAATTTTAAACTACAGAAATGTATTATATAATAAACTATTTACCCAAGTTTATGTCACATGCTACATTTGCTTGTGTACTACTTAAATAGCTTTAAAATAATTTAAATTTAAATTATCCCCCACCCTAGGTTTTAAAATTGAATGTGACTTTCACATCATTCAACACAAATATGTGAAAAATTCTGATATGTTTTATATGTTTAAAACAGCTAAAAGTGCCTGGGGCACAAAAAACATACCATCACATTAATTTTATGTTTACCCAGTTTTGTTCTTTTTCCATTAGATTAGGAAAAGTCACCGAACATGAAGTAAATAAAATGATATTAACTGCTTATTTAAGGGCGTTAAACATTGAATGGAGTCAAATTGACCCCAAACATAACAGGAGAGTTAAAAATATGTTTATTTTATATTTTATATATTTATTTAGATTGGATTCTTATGGGAATGGATAGCATATATTTTGTTTATTTCATAATGTCTTATTCATACCTATTTTACATCTTATTTTTAATCTGTTTTTGTTTTTTTTATGAATGTTTCTATTTTGGCCGAAGAAGTCCACAGTGTCCTGCCTCAATGACTACCGTCCCGTTGCACTTACACCCATCATCATGAAGTGCTTCGAGAGGCTAGTCATGAGGAACATCAAGACACAACTGCCCTCTTCACTGGACCCCCTGCAGTTTGCGTATCGTCCCAATCGCTCCACGGACGATGCCATCACCACCACCCTTCATCTCTCCCTCACCCACCTGGAGAAGAAGGACACTTACGTCAGAATGCTGTTTATAGACTTCAGTTCAGCATTCAACACCATCATCCCACAGAACCTCATCAGGAAGCTAAGCTCGCTCGGCCTCAACACCCCCCTCTGCAACTGGATCCTGGACTTTCTGACGGGGAGACCCCAGTCAGTCTGGTTCGGGGGCAGCACCTCCAGCACCATCACACTGAACACGGGGGCCCCCCAGGGCAGTGTCCAGCATGACCAGATTCTGCAACAGCTTCTACCCCCAAGCCATCAGACTCCTTAACTGCAGAGACTGAACTGATGTTTTTTCTGTACATGCACACACACTCTTACCCCACTTACCCCAGAAAATGGAAAGCACTAAAAACCCTACTACCTCACTGGACTCTATTGCACACTGTGTAATAGAGTAATTACTACCTCACCTGGTCCTTTTTGCACACTGCAAAATTTGCACACTGTCTTGTTATTTATTATTCTTTGTCTGTATGGTGTTGTATTGTCTGTCTGCACTTTTGTACTGTTGCACTACTGTTCTGTCTACACTGTGTTTATGTGCACCATGGTCCTTGGAGGAACGTTGTTTTGTTTCACTGTGTACTCTGTATATAGCTGAAATGACAATAAAAAACACTTTGACTTTGACTTTTGACTTGACTTTGACTTTGAAATATTTATAGGTTTATTATTACCTGTATTTGAGACAAAGGTGGATATTTTGTATTTAATTAATTAATTAACCTTTTTTTTATTATTTTTTATTTTATTTTTTTACTGCACTGGTCACCGGTGACTGCATTTTATTGGCCGATTGCAGCTGTAACGCACGCCACGCTTCCAGCCGAGAAATCTTCCCTCTCTAATCATGATCTGCCCCTCACCCTCAGAAGCGTAATTGAAATCAAAATTAAATTTTTTGAGCGGCGCAGCTATGAAATGTTCCCTGTCACTTCACCTTTTCCACCGAATTAAAATGGAATTACTGGTAATTGTAGCAGCTTTGAGGATTATATTATTTAACAGGAAGCCTTTTGAACACCTGAAAGACTGGCTGGAGATAACAGACTCCCATTAAAATCCCCCACCGACGAGCCTGCGACCGAGAGCTGTAGAAATAAAGAGCTTTTTACACCTTTATACCTCAATAATTAGAGAGAGAAATCTGCTGGGACTTTTTCTCGGTAACAATCGATTGTCTGTAGATTGAAATATTAAAGTACAATACCTGCTGTGGTCACCAGATGACAAAAAGGTTATTAATTAATGACCCAGCGGGATATATATTGAATACTGAATTGAATGTGTGTGGACACAAAGCGTTAAAAAAATTTGAATATAAAATTAAATATTAAAAGATATATTAAAATATATAAAGTCTCTAAATAATTCAGCAGAACTGGGAGGAGAACATTAATTTGAGACAGACACACACTCTCTCTCACACACACACACACACACATAGATAAAAAATATGTGGACATCTAATTAATCTACCTAAGGGCCACACCATGCTGATAAGATCAGTACATTAAAACGATTAATCATACATAACATGCTACATGTCCTTAAACAGGATCTAGCATCATGTCCCATGACTTTTGTCATGTCCCACATATGTTAATGAAGACTGAAACACACAGGACAGTGTGTAGATTGAGAAATAATTCTCTAAATAAATGCCCACAACAACTGCACCCACTAATAGACCTTACTATAACTCCCATAATAATTCACACTGCCTTGCCATGAGCACATTGACCAGTGTTCAGTTAACTAAAGTGACTAACAATATTTATAATTGAACATTAAACACTGGGCGTTCCTAAGCTGAGGTGACACACATAATATAGTGTACAGGGGTTGGAGAATGAAACTGAAACACCTGATTTTAGACCACAATAATTTATTGTGGTGACGGACAGTTCTGGTGGAAACAGGAGAGTTGAGGTGCACATTGAATTCTGCCGTGATTTGATCAGCCGTGGTTTTATGCTTTATTTTTTGGATACAATCCGGGTTAGCACCCAAACATCCCTTTTAGACAGCTTCCTCTTACAGCGTCCACAGTTAATCCTGTTGGATGTGGTTGGTCCTTATTGCTGGTATGCTGACATTACCCTGGATACCGTGGCTCTTGATGCATCACAAAGACTTGCTGTCTTGGTCACAGATGCTCCAGCAAGACGTGCACCAACAATTTGTCCTCTTTTGAACTCTGGTATGTCACCCATAATGTTGTGTGCATTGCAACATTTTGAGCAATACTGTGCTAATTGAACCTTCACACTCTGCTCTTACTGGTGCAATAATGTGCAATTAATGAAGATTGGCCACCAGGCTGCTCCAATTTAGCCATGAAACCTCCCAAACTAAAATAACAGGTGTTTCAGTGGGTGGAGTTATATCTATGTAGATGACATTGTTTACCCAGCAGCAGCAGCAGCAGCATCCCTCAGCGTCTCCACATTAAGCATTAGCACACCAATGATGTTCCTAATGAATGAGCTTATTTCCAGCGTGGAGCCGGCTTCTTTTAATAGCATAAATGGAAATGGGTAAGCTTCTAATTTGAGATGATTTAAAGATGGATTTAAGAATGACTTAAATGCCTTTAGAGAAATGGGGTTGGGCTGAATTATTTTCTGCACGTAATTGCCTCAGGCCCAAGGTGCTTTTTAAATTCCTTATCCAAATGCTTTTCACTTCATCCTTTCTTTTTTTTTCCAAATTCCATTAAAGTAAAAAAGAATGAAAGCAGAATGTAACTGATGATAATATTCATTATTCTAAACCCATGAGGGAAACATCTCTGTGAAATAAATGTTTGTTACACCTAAAATAAGTCTTATCAGATTAATATAGAAGACGGCGTCTCCTGTATTTCCTATTCACGCCTAAAGGTAAAAGTATAGCAGGTTTGATTCATCAGCTAGTTGAGAACTTTTTTTTTTTTAACTTGATAATTTTAGCATTAAGCTGAAAGATAATTGAGGAAACTTTCTTAGTAGTACTTTGTAATAAAAAAAGAAAGAAAAGACAGCAGACATAATACTGTTTCTTTCTTTCTTTCTTTCTTTCTTTACAGTAAACATATCTGCTTATAAACATATCTGAAACAAAAGTAAACATATCTGACTTACTTTGTAGTATTTTGTGAAACAATTCAACAGTACTATGCATTTTATTGGTCATTTTTGATATAAACTCATATTATGTGTTTATTTGTATTTTTCTATTGATTTTTATTTATTTATTTATTTATTTATTTATTTTCACATCTGGGTAAACTGTCTTTGAAGTATTTCTTGTTTGTGTTTTGTTTGTCATATTTTCTTTTTATTTATAAATCTTGATTTAGCTGTAAACACATTTCTTTGTAGGATTTTTTTTTATAAATATTTTAAAAGAGTATTTTAGGTTTATAATAATAATAATAATAATAATAATAATAATAATAATAATAATAATAATAATAATAATAATATAATTTGTAATATAAAAATGTAATATAATTTGATACATATCTCTTGATACATATTTTTCTTTTTTTGGATCATTTTCTTTATCAAGTTTGCATTGAAATTTAAAGTTCCTAAAAAATGTAGTATTTTGTAATAATAATAAAAATGCTCTCTCCAACTAACAATTATTATTATTATTATTATTATTATTATTATTATTATTATTATTATTATTATTATTATTATTATTATTATTATTATTATTATTATTTCTTTTTTTTGTGGATTGGTAAAAAATTAGGCAAACCTTTATTGTAGTTATTTGTAATGAAATAATAAAATAAAAATTTCAACAAATACATAAAAAATAATAATAGCAGTAAGCACTGGGAACAATACAGTTCCATTGTTCCACCATTGCTTTTTTTTTTTTTTTTTTTGTTTAACACAGAACGCTTATGCTTATGGGTTTGATCTGTTAAAGGTTTGAGGGTATTAGGGCCGGCTCTGGTGGCTAATGTATAATGACGGATTTTTAATCTCCCGGGGTGCTAATACAGGGCTGAGGTTCTGGGCAGTGAAGCGCACATCATTAGCAGATGAACATATCTAAGCTTATCTTGCTTATGGTCTGTAAGTGATGGGAGCTTGGCGATGAATACAGATACGTGGATTAATCAGAGCGTGTGCTGTGTCTCACATCCAACATGGAGAATAAACGCGGACTCGGGTTACGTAAAGGACACGCGAGACGTCGTACGCGGTGGTAGCTAATCCGGCCGGCCGCCGCTTGTTTGTTTCACTGCATCCGTCCAGATAGCTGCTTTGCATACTAGAGACGAGCTCAGAGAGATGAAGAAGTAAACACGAAGTTCGACAGAAATACGCTTCTGAGACACTTTGTTGGGGGAAGCGTATTTTGGTTTGCAAAAAGGAGGACACTGGGGACACGCGAGCATCTGCTGCAGCAGGACTAAAGTTGTAGAACTGTTTAAATGTACATTAGTGATGAGGAGACGTCAAATCGGAAACACTTCAACAAATCTATGAATGTCATCGCTTATAAGACTTTATAAACATTCTCAATCAACACGTTATTCTGCATTCATAAGGCATTATTAACATGATTAGACATATTTATAAACCTGTAGAACCCATCATAGCCATGTTTAATATGCATAGTGAATTTTGATTATAATGCATTAATAGCTGTGTTCATAAGATGTTATACATCAATACCAGGAAACTCATTCCTAGCTTGCGGAATTTTATGCATTTTGACTAAAAAAAGCTTCCAACTTATAAACACACCCTGTATGATGCTCTCATTATGCTGAATTACTTATGAATTATACACATTATAGCTTTGTGCGCTCCAAGTAAAGTGACAGACTTTCATTGTGTGATGAGATTATCAATGATAGATATATACTATTTTAACATATATATTATAAGCACGGTGTATAATGTCTTATGATCACAAGTCATGGCTATAATGGGTTATATATATTTTTATAAATATTTATAGCCATATTTATAATGTCTTATAAATGCATTATAATATGGTATAAATGTGTTTATAGAGTGTAATAGAAATTACATTCATAGAAAGTGTTACTGTAAAATATATTGGCATATTATAATGTTTACTATAACATTTACTCATTTACCAAAATTAATAAAGACCCCTGTCTATATATATATATATATATATATATATATATATATATATATATATATATATATATATATATATATATATATATAAAACTTGAAAATATAAAAATAACAGTTGTTTTGTCTAGCCTCAAATATGTTAATAGTTTTGGTACCTTAAGGAGCATCTTTCTCTTAGAAAAAGTTAATAATATATCTTTATTAAAGAAAAAAAACTTGTCATCCTCAGGGACTGAGTCTTATTTTTCTTGTTTAACTGTTATAGTAGGATATAGTAGAGTTCAGTTTGTTAAGGCTCTAATTGTTCTGTTATTTTGTGCATGACTGTTCCTGTATTTTTTTATTATTTATTTTGTTATGTTGCACATTGCTGTTTCAATAGTGCACACTGCTGCTACCAAAAAAAAGCCACTAGATGGCATTACATATATATCTTAATTAAATTATTTAAATGTGACCATTAGTGCCTAATGTGGTGTATTACAGATCACTTGTATCACTTTGCATCACTTATATCAAGCCCACCTTTTGAAATAAGATATTGTAAATTTGATGAATCAAACCAATGACTGACCGTAGACTAATCTAAAACTGGCATAAGCCTCTCTGTTGTAAAAAAAAGAAAAAAAAAAAAAAAACGAAAATCGAATCGAATCGTGACCCTAAAATCAGAAATAAAATCGAATCGAAGACTTAGAGAATCGTGACACCACTAATATATACACACACAGTATATATGTGTATATATGACCATATAATCTCCTACCAACTAGTGAAAAAAATACAAAAGTTTGAAGATGTACCTGCTTTTAATTTATCTAAATTTATAATATATTTAATTGTTTTTTTTTTTACATTTTAACATTTTAAGCCCCATATACGTACTGTATAAAAATGTACTTACTTACCTAAAATAATAAATATGCTAAAAACAGCTTATATGACCAAATAATCTAATTTTGCTTTAGGTTGCACTAGTAACATAAAATAAATTCAATTAAACAATATTTTATTAGACAGTTTTCCATACCACAGGTCTGTCCAACAGGTTATAATTATATGTATGATTGATTTGGTTATTATTTTGAAACATCTAAATATTTGATCCCCTTGCTGTAGTTCAACCCGAATTAATTATTTAATTATTTTTTTGTGCATATATTTATTTGCATTTAGATTTTTTGTTTGTTTGTTTTTTTTTTTTTTGTCAGGAACAGTTTGACCAATGGCTGCATTTGAAGGAGGTACAACCATAAATATGGGACAATTTTGAAAATGCCCCTTTTCCTTGCTGATGTACAGAAAAAAATATATATTGCCACCTCTATATTAATGAATTCATTGTCCTTTTGTCCTTCATAAAGGGAGTTTATAACCACACTGACATGTGTATTGCTTATATGTGTAAAAACACCACTCTACACTGTATACACACACACACACACACACTGCCATGAACACTACCATGACAGTGTGAGTGCTGTGCTGAGGATGTGTAGACCTGTGTTGGGCTGTACTGTATTGATGAATGGAGGTCTGTAGTGTATTTGTTTTAAGCACGGTGTGATGGATGTTGGGCTACACGGTATTTGTTTTAAACCTGCTGTGATGAATGGTAGTCTATAGTGTTGGGTAACTTTGGGGAAGAAGCCTCCAGTGTAACCCCATTACTTTCCCTCCTGACCATATAATGGGGGGAAATCTAATCTAAACACATTCACACACTGGTTACACTCTAATACTGAGATTTCAATCCAACCCATGTGTGGATTTATTTATTTATGTTTTTTTCTGGAAACTTTTTTTGGGGTCAGATGATGAATTTTCATTTTACATTCGATTAAAGGAAGCTATGCATTTCTACCTGGAAATTTCTACACTGGAAACGGAAAGTTCCATCCACCCGGCATTCAGACCACTATCAGACCACACTCCAACTCCCATAATTCATATACAGAGCATGGTTGCCAGTGTTCAACTTCACTGGAAACACTTATTATGCATGTTATGTGTGTTAAACTCTATAAACGTGCTCATAACACATTATAATGCACCTATAAAGTATCATAAACATGGCTATGAATATTTCTGAAAATATATAATCCATTATAACTATGTTTATGTTTTATGCATTATGAATTGTGATCATAATGCATCATCAGCTGTGATTATAAGATGTTATATGTCGATATCAAAAATCTCAACAAACCTGCCTTAAATAAAAAAATAATAAAAAAATAATGGTGTATAAATAACATAAATAATGTTGTAATACATTGTAAATAAATAGTGTTGTTGTAGTACACTCCAAATAAAGTGGTAGATGTCCATTATGGAAATATATTAATAGTAATATATGAAACTATGATTTTTTAACATAGTACAAGCACAGCTTATGATGCATTATAATCACAGTTTATAATGCGCAATAAACATTGACATAATGTGTTATAGTTTTTTTTATATGCATAACTATGTTTTTAATGATTTATAAATGTGTCATAATGTGTTATGTGTATGTTTATAGAGTCTAATGAATATGACATTCATAAAAATGATTACCCTCTTATTACTCTCTTTCTATGAATGGTATGTCTGTTAGACTCTATAAACATGTCCAAAACACATTTATAAAGCATTATAAACATGGTAAGACATATTTATAAGCATTGTGAATTGTAATTATAATGCATCACAGGCTGTTCTTGTGAAACAATACACATCTGGGTTAAATTATCATATTTAAATATAACACTATTAATATATTTCCATAATAGACATCTGTCACTTTAAATGGAGTGTACAACAACACATTATAATACATTATAAATTCTAGATTAATATCAAACTTTTATAATATTTAGCATAGGTATACTTAGTGAGTGGTTAAAAGTGATTCATTATAGCATGCTTTGTTATATTAGCTTTGTTGTGGTTCTTGGTATTGACATAAAACATTATGAACACAACTGATGATGCATTATGATTTTTTTTTAATAAATATTTATAATGCTTTATAAATGCATTATAATGTGTTATTAGTAAGTGATTATAGTGTCACATAGACATGACATTCACAGAAAGTGTTACTAATGCTGTTAATATTAATTAAGCTGTCACAACATGTGTAAATACTCTATTATATTCAGTCAAATACACACTCATTACAATACTGCAGTCCTTTTTACATAATATTTTCCCATATCAGTATTGATATTGATATTAATTGTTTGAGAATCTGTCAGTACTAAGGCCAAAAATAGTGATATTCTCTCACGTCTGTGTGAGAAGATTGAAAAGTGTCTTAAAACCAACTTTAGAACTTTTTTTTTTTAGTTGTAAGTGTAAAACAGCTCTAAAGCAGCCCTGATGGAAGGAGCTGCATCTCCTGTGTGTCTCACTATCATTTCCACTGAGCACCCGCTGCACCAATGATGCTCTAATTGGATTTCCTGATTGATCCAGCAGCCAATGTGCATCCGCCAGAGACTGACAGGGTGAGGAGGAAGCGAAAGGCCAGAGGAATAAAATAGAGAGGTCTGCAGCTTCCAGATAAAACAAGACATCTGTCCATGAATAACCCGACCAAGCAGTACCCAGAGAGATGAAAACAATTATACTGTATATAGTATATATATATATATATATATATATATATATATATATATATATATATATATATATAAACTAATGATACATTTATATTTATAGTATACCAAACGCCCACTTCATTAAAACCACCTCATTCTTATTCCTACACTCTAACTGTCCTTTTTTTCAGCATCACTGATCGTATAGCTCTGGGAAAAATATGAAGAGAGCACTTCAGTTTCTGAATCAGTTTCTCTGATTTTGCTATTTATAGGTTTATGTTTGAGTAAAATTAACATTGTTGTTTTATTCTATAAACTACAGACAACATTCCTCCCAAATTCCAGTACAATAAAAATATTGTCATTTAGAGCATTTATTTGCAGAAAATGAGAAATGGCTGAAAAAAAAAAAAAAAAAAAAAAAAGATGCAGAGCTTTAAGACCTCAAATAATGAAAAAAAAAAAACAAGTTCATATTCATAAAGTTTTAAGAGTTTAGAAATCAATATTAGGTGGAATAACCCTGGTTTTTAATCACAGTTTTCATGCATCTTGGCATCATGTTCTCCTCCACCAGTCTTACACACTGCTTTTGGATAATTTTATGCCTTTACTCCTGGTTCTCCAGTCCTTCATTAGTGGGTACAGGACGCTGCCCACAGAACGCAGTTAGTGGACTATTCTTAGTCTATAAGTGACACTAAGGGTAAAATGTCAATAATAAAATAGGCTATGATGAGAAACAGATACAAGACTATTTTCTCTAATTATATAATCACATGCTATTATTTTAGTTATATGTTCTATATGATCAGTGAAGCTAATAAACGAGAAATAAAGAAAACAAGGAGTTGGTCATAACATTCTGAATGGACTGTGGATTTTTTAAAACTTTTAAAACTTTAGCATTTTGGAAAACTTTTTTAGTATCTGCGCAGTTTATAAAAAAAAAGTTATGTTATGTATAAATGCTGAGAATATATGTTTTTTTTTTTAAGTGTGTGTATCCAGATATGTGTATCCAGCTGTTTTAGAAATAGACGAAGTTGCTGAGTTAGGTAGGACGAGAGGCGAAGCTGCATCTTCAGAGGGAAATAGGTTTTTGATTTTAGCACAAATGCAATTAGAGAAAAGGCAAACGGACAGTTTAACTTATTTCTCTTATTTCTCTGAATGCTGCTCTGCGATTCAGAGGAAAAGTAAAGTGTTTCTCTGTACTTGTGATATATATATATATATATATATATATATATATATATATATATATATATATATATATATATATATATATATATATGGCTGTGTACTGTACAAGTGTTGTTATATATTTTATCTTTGTGCTCATTAGAATATAGAATACAGCATGTAAGTTTTGGCAGATTTACTTTTAATTTATTCCGAAATAACTAAAGTAAACTATACAGTGGCAAGACAAAAAGTACAGAAACCCTTTGGAATTTCATGTTTTTCTGCATAAATATGTGTCATAAAAATGTCATAAAATGTCATAAAAAATCAAGGGTGTAGGGGGGGAGACAACAGCCCAATGGCTTGTCTTCCTAATGCATATTTTATATTTCAGGTACTTTAAATGAGACTTAGGTGAGATACTAATTTAAATAAATTGACTCAGGTTTATGAGTACCAACTAGATACTTAAAACAATTAACAATTATCAGTAGCAAACCTACCAGGAATTAGCTTCTGTCTAACAAAACCAGGTCTGGATTAATAGTTTAGTCATTGGAGACATGGGTATAAAAAACTACACAACACCCAAAAATACTACATAACATGTGAAACTAGCCCACAATATGGGTTGTGATGTTCAGCAGTCCAAAACCTAGTCTATACTAGCGGTTACAGAACATAACACTCAAACTTCCTGTTCCCCTTATATATTAAGAGCATGATATAGCTTGGGCCTAGTGGAAACTCACTATATAACTATGAAAGTCTAGAAACTCAAAGAATCTCAAACCACAGACGTCTAAGGCTCCAAGACATACTAGAAAAAAAGACCCAACAAATCAATTACTATAGATTAACAGTAAATGGTTTATTGTGATCTAAATAAGCATACAATCAATCAAACAATATTCCTAAAGTAATCCAAAAAGTCAAACATGATGACAGTTAAATCCTTGTACTTTCTTAAAACATCCAACCAGAGCACAACAGTTTGTATTTACAAGTAAAATTGGAATTTGGCACAGTTTACATTGGGACACCTTTGACCATCACTTGGGAATCCTCAACACAGCAGGAGCAGGAAGAGGATTTTCCCTCCAGAATGGGGACAGTTTTGCTTGAGAATTCGGCCTCGCTCTGATGCAGCAAAGCAGGTCCAAGTCATGATGTTGCTTCAACCATACTTTACAGTTAGGATAACATCTTTATAATGATGAGCAATGCCTTTTTGGTGCAGATGTAGTGCAGCAACCATTCAATGTTAATGGCATCTGTCCACAAAATATTATTTTGCCATGCAGCAATGTTCTTTAAGTAAGAAGAGACTTTCTTCCTGCTATCATACCATAGACACCCTGCTTTTTCTAGGTTTTACAGACTGTATATTCATATACACAAATGTTAGGCTGTTCCAATGATAGCTACTGTATGTATGACACTCTGGGTTGTTTCTTCACCTCACTGAGGTAAATCCTTACAATAGTGCTTCAAAATCTAGAAAAAAAAAAATAAAAATAAAAAAAACCTTCCCTGGAGAGAGACAAGGAAGACCCATGTCACACAGTTGATGCTCTTTACTTTTTAACATATGAAAAGAGCAAGGCATTCAAGTAATTACCTCTTGATAAGTTCACCACAGCTGTTAACTGAAAGCCTGAATTCCACCTCATAAAGCTTAAACATATTCTAGATTGTTTAACACTTTTTTACTAAGTAATTCCATTTTTTTTCTTCATAGTTTGGATGACTTTATTATTCATCTACAATGCAGAAAAAAATAAAACAACGAAAAAACTCGAATTTTTTGACTTGTACTTTGTATATGACAAACAAACAAACAAACAAACAGAACAGGACTTTACAAAGAAGAAGCATCTAAAGCTTAAAGCACCAAATTGACCAAACTACCTTCAGAACAACAGCAATTACAGACATATATTACAGCTAACACTTCGACAGCATTGATTTTTTACCTTTTTTTAAGGTTAAAACTTGCCTGCTTGACTCGCTGTGTTCATTTACTCTCGGCAGGCCGGCCGTGTTCCAGATCAAAGAAGCACATGAAAGAAAACTTCAACTTTTCTGCGCCCTGGCCATGTCTGCTGTGAGGATTTAATCAGGGCTCTTGATGAAGGCTAAGCTAGCTAATATGAAAGTGCTTTTTAAAAGCTTAGGCAACTTGCCCATAACCCTGCTCTCCTCTTCTCATAAAAGCTACACCTATTTTACACGTTTCATATTTTTTAATGCACTGCTTTGCAGCACGGAATTAAAATGAATGTCTGTTTCACTTAAAACAGCCTTATTGCTCGAGCGGATTTATCTGGTTCCCCCGTCCTGGCCGTGTTCCCGACTGACAAAAAGACTATTCTTAGCCTTTGGACAGACGAGCGACCGGCGCCAACACAGCCAATCAGGTTCCACAATATTCAATTCCACAGAAACATTCTGCGGTGACCAGGCGTCCTTGTGGGGCTTGAAATGACTGGTGGTGAAACTAATCGGTTAATTGTGCATGGAGCCCATCCAGAGCACTGTGGGTGTGCAGCGGACAAAAGTGAGCTTCACATGCGGCTAAAAACAGCAGCAGCAGCAGCATCTCAAAGACTGAATTGTGTCCACCGATTTATCAACGTTTATTAGATACCAGTGTCAGAAATCACATCAACAAGTCTGTTAGCGATTAACCCTTACTTAACCCCTTAAATGTCCTGCTCAACTTTTGAGTAGAGCACATTATGAGCCTCTACAGATCTGGCAGCTGGATTTAGGGAGTATTTTTTGTGTTTTTTGGTATTGTGAGGCCACAAATAATATGCTTTACTAATTTTCTTAAACAATTATGGGTTTATTTTTTGGGTGTAATGTGAAATAAATCACTTTAAGAGCCAGATGTGCTCTGACTTTGGCGCATTGCTAGTGATTTTGCGCTTTTTCTGTTTATTCTTGAGTTAAATATGATACAAAAATATAACCTGTGTTAATGTATATAAATAAAAACACTAAACACTAAACACACTTAAATGATTATTTTAATTATTTAAGGAAATAAAAAACTATCCAAACCAATCTAGCTTGTGTAAATCTCCTGGATGAGTTGTTCATGCCCTTTTGGAGTAATTTCAGTCAGCCGGCCACTCCTGGGAAGGTTCACCAGTGTTCCATGTTTTCTCTATTTGTGAATAATAGCTCTTAATGATGTCCCAAATCCTAAGAAATCACTTTATAACATAATTTTCCAAACTGATAGATGTTCAATGACTTATCTTTTTTTTATTATTTCTTCAGATTGGGGCATAACATGTTGCTTTTTGAGATTTTTTACATGCTTCATGTTGTCAGACAAGTTCTATTTAATTGATTTCTTGATTCTACAGGTCTGGTTGTGGCTAGTAGGGAAATGTAACTTTTTCAAGCTTTCCAAAAAGTGTGATTAATCACAGTTATTTATTTATTTATTTATTTATTTTACAAAGGACTAGATTGGTTTGGATAGTTTTTTTTTTCCTTTTTTAAATTGAATCATCATTTAAAAAGTTCTTTTTTATGTTTATTCAGGTTATATTTGTCTAATATCAAAGTTTGTTTGATAATCTGATCAAATCTAAGTATGACAAAAATGAAAAAACAAAAAGCCAATACTTTTTTAACTACCCCACTGACCCATATAAAACCAATCTTGTCTGAATAGGCCTTATGCCTTTTCAGAAGATCTACTGTCCAGTTTAACTCCACTGTAAAAGAGCTGTAAATGTTTAGAGTCTTTAATATTCACTCTTTATTTCTCACACATCTGATCTGCCTTTACCAGCACAAACACAATTAAAAGGTTAGTTCTGTCACTGCTAATGATATTCAACCACTGACTTAATGTGGCAGCTAAACTTAACTCGTTTTGACCTTAAACAAAGCGCATGATTGCTCAGCTTAAATGTAATAAAACGTATTCGGCTTGGTGCTCAGTACACAGTGTTGTGGAGCTGTTAGGCTGTAAACACCTTGTTTGTCTGCATTTGTTTGCCATTTAGGTGTCTACAATTAAGTTGTAGAGCTGGGTGGCATTATTAAAGCTGTGTGCAGGGAGTACAGTGTCCTACACCAACCAAAGACTCCTGGAAACCGAAGAAAACTGGAAAAAAAAGGTCTGGCTGACCCACATTCACAGGTCTGATAGATGGAGTGATGGTGAAGTCATTGCTAAGATGGAAAATAAGAAAGTAGGCTTGTATTTAAAGGAGAACTACTAGTGTTCTACCCCTGCAAATAATGGCTGAAGAGCCCAGGTAGCATCACAGCTTCAACACTGAGGAGTCTAGCTGTTAGCATTGCCACTAAACTGCCCAACCCCACTTTAACCTCACTTCAGCCCTGTTATAACCCAACAGATCCTGGCTTATATACTACAGTAAGACTCTTAGAAGCTACCTTCTAACTTCTACCTTCTGGCTAGGGATTGTTCAGTTTGTTAAATTTGGTTTGGTAACGTTTTTGACTTGCTTTGTTTCAGTATTTTGCTCATTTTGGTTTGGTTTGGTTATACTTTTTTAGTTTTCTTCAGTTTTGCTCAGACAAAATTTCTGTTGTTTGTTCAGTTGGTTAGATTTTGCTCAGTTCAGTTAACAGAGTATTTTTTGTATTTTGTTTAGATCTGGTGAAGTCTGGTTGACCAAACTTACCTGTATAGAGACACAAGGAGGGTGAAGACTAACCGCGTAAGCAAGGCAAATTGTGCTCTCTCAGGGCTCCGGCAGCTGATGGCAAGCTGCATGAGCGGGATGCGTGATGAACCAGCAATCTCCTGATCGTAGTGGCAGCTCTTTAGACCGCTGGACTACTTGCTGACCCCTATATAGTGGTTTTGATGCCATTTGCAAAGAAGGTACAAATATTTTGTTAATTTATGTACAGCAATCCATTTTACAAAGTGATTGGTTCAGCTTGGATTAACTTTTTTTTTTTTTTTTTTTAACTTGGATTGGCTATTTATTTATTTATTTATTTATTATTTAGCCTGGCTTGGTTCTCCTTTCTGACCTGGTTTGATTTTAAATAGCTGTTTTTTTGTGTTTGGTTTGATTTTAATTAGATTATTTTTGTTCGATTTGATTTTGTTTGATTTGGTATGGGTAAGCTTCTTGGTTTGCTTCAGCTGGTTCAAAATGTTTTGATTTAGTTTTTTGTTGAGTTGTTTTAGATTTTGTTGCTTTTCTTTAGTTTTGCTCAGTTGGTTTGACTGGATTTTTTTTTTTTACTTAATTTTGCTTAGTTCAGTTTACTTAAAGGTTTTTTTTTTGTTTTTTTTTTTTTCTTAAAAGTGTGGTTTAATTAGATCTGTTATGTCAACTTACCTGTATGGAGGAGATTTAAATGACATTTTAAACTAGTACATATTCTTCTTCTTCTTCTTCTTCTTCTTATTATTATTATTATTATTATTATTATTATTATTATTATTATTATTATTATTATTATTATTATTATTGAGTGTATAAGCGAAACACATTGCAAGTGTGAATCTAATCTGAAGTAAAGTCCTAAACCTCACCTAACTCTATTTTTTAAACCCCTCCCTTTTTTCTCCGCCTCCAGGTAAATTGGAGGAGATATGCCCTGTGCTGCCGTCCTGCTCAAACTGCCACAGTTTAATATTTCCCCCTGCTCTGCTATTAGACTCCTGAAGTGCACTGTAATCACACACATACATCTCTGTCAGACTTCAAATCAGCCGGTCACCTTGCTGCTTTTGTCTGACAGACACCTCTCAGCAGAAGACGGAGAACGTCTTCCATACGTTGTTATTTGCAGGGTGTGGGATTTAAAATGATAGCAGCAATGCGTTCTGAATCAGCCCTTTCTTTTGTGTTTAAACAAAACTATTTATCAGGCCTGTGCATTACTCACGCTGTATTACCCTGACTGTCTGTCAATGACACAGGGTTTTATCCAGGCTCCTGTAGATCCCAGACTGGCCGAGACTCCGAGAATCCACTGGTCTGTCCATTCTTAAATTAAAACATGATTTTTATAGCCACCATTTACATAATTTACAGCAATGTGATGAGGATAACTCAATTTATTTAATTATAGAGTAAAATTAAATACAGTATACAGTTTTTAAAGTACAAATTACTGCCCTCAATTTCAAATTCGATAAAAGCATGTCTGTGCTTTTTACGTCTGTTGCATGTTTTACCTTCTCCTTTTATAATGGTATCTGCTACAATGGCCAACATTTATTTTGCTGAATACTGTACTACATTCATGTACATGTACAATCACCTCATTCAGTTCAGCTCAGTTTGGTTTGGTAAAAAATATTTTGGTTTCATTTGGTTTTGTTTAGTTTGGTTTGTTAAGATTTTGGATTTTGTTTGGTCATACATTTTTTTATTAGCTCAGATTTCTAACAATTATTTTAGTGCTAAGAACATTTAGTTTGCGGAAAAATATACTGCATGATCACTTTATTTGTTTCACCTCAGTTTTTTTTTTTCAGCTTAGATTTTTGGTTTTGATTGGTTGTATGTATATATTTTTTATTTATTTTGTTTGGATAGATGTTACTCAGGGGCCAGCTTTCCAAAAAAACTCTTAGCATTAAAGCATCTTAACATGGAGAGACATTTTAGTGCTAAGGACCTTTTGGCAAACCCACCCCAATTAGTTTGTGTGTGTTTGTTTGATTGTTTGTTTTAGGTTTAGTCAGTTTTGTTTGGTTATATTTTTGGTTTGCTCTGTTTTAGTTTTGTTTAGTTTTATTTGTTTATTGATTGTGGTCAGATATTTTTTGGATTGGTTTGGTTACAATGTTTGGTTTGGTTAGATTTTTTTTTTTTAGATATTTTGCCTGGATAAGTTTGGTTAGATCAACTTAGTTTCCTTAGATTTTACTTAAATTTGTCTCTGATTTGTTTGATTGAGTTTTTGTTTGTTTGCTGTTTGTTTGGATTGACTTGGTTTGTTTTATTTGGCTTAGTTTGGTTTGTTCAGATTTTTTTTTTTTGCTAAGTTTAGTTTGGTTACACTTTTTTTGTTTAATTTAGTTTGTTTTTAGATTTTTTTTTCTTTTGTATTTGTTTGCACTTAGATGTATACCAATTCTGATGGTTTTAGTAAATTAATTTAAAGTGAACATAGACAAATTATGGTCATAAACTCAACTGCTTCCAAATCTGACTTAAATCTGATTTGATTTAATTTTTTATTTTCCTAAAAAATCTCATTTTAACTTATTTAAACTTATACAAATAGCATTGAAATTAAATCTGAAAAGATGTATTACTAATTAGTGTTTTTTGTTTGTATTATCTGCTATTTTTTTCTTTACAATGCTTGGACATATTATTAATTTTAATTTTAAGATTACTCAATTTCTAATAAAACAGAAACCAGCAGTGAAACTTTTTACTAGTGTTTCTCAGTCAGCCCATGCCTGAGCAGAGACAGAATGACAGTAAAGTTCGACTCGGACTTAACTCTTTGAGATACTTTAGTGAGATGTTTCCAGAAACTTCTCTTCATTATGTTCAGCCAAGCAACTCTGACCCTGTCTCTGTGAATACGAGCAGCCATCTGACGCTGAGGGGTGCAGAAAAAAAAAAAAAAAAAAAAAACGCTTTAATTACCAAAATATCGAGCGAGCCATTGAAGTGTCGGAGCTGCTCCCAGTGTTGCGTAGATGACAGTGAGCAGTGAAATGACCTAAATAGGACGGAGCTGTAAGAGAGGGGAAATTGAAAGAACAGATTCAATTACAGTGACTGCGGCTCTGATAGCAAACACATATATAGCAGTCCTGCACAGCAGAGTGCAACTGTTTTACATGCAGCGTCTGCTTAAAATATCTATATTGATTTCAGACTAAATTTCTCCGCAGTTTGACAGTTTTGAACGCTGGAAGCCAATATGCTGCTACTGGCAAAACTTCACTACAACTGGTATAAAAATAAAATAAAAAATAAAAAATCGCCATGGGAGCTTGATTAATAGGCTGTTTTGACAGGCTAGTTAAAGTTGTTGACACTAAACATCTCAAGAAAGAGAGAAATACATTTTATGTTGTTTTTTTTTCTGCTGTGGTTTTTAAATATAGGTTTTTGGCAGGAGTTTGATAGCAGGTTCATATTTCCGTGCTTTGGCAATATCAAACATGTGCACCACACAAACTATTACATACTTTAAAGGACCTCAACTTCTAAAAAAATTAAATGTGTTCAATGTGAAAAAAGTACAGTTGCAAGGAAAAGTATGTGAACCCTTTGGGATTACTTAGATTTCTGCATAATTTGATCATTAATTGTGTTCTGATCTTCATCTAAGTCACAACAATAGACAAACACAGTCTGCTTAAACTAATACAACACAAACATATATGTATGTATATATATATATATATATATATATATATATATATATATACATATATATACATATATGTTTGCATGAATATTAACATTCCCAGTTCAGGGTAGAAAAAGTTTGTAAACCTTTGGATTTAATTAATAACTGGTTGATCCTCCTTTGGCAGCAAAAACCTCAACATAACATTTCTTGTAGTCAGGATAAAATTGGGATCATTCCTCTTCATTAAACTGTTTCAGTTCAGCTATAATATTCTTGGGATATCTGGTGTGAATCTCTCTCTTGAGGTCATGAAGCCACCGCATCTCAATTGGGTTTAGGAGGTTAGGACCCTCCAGAAGGAGTATTTATTTATTTTCTTCTGTTGAAGCCGTTCGGTTGTTGGTTTACTTCTATGTTTTGGGTTGTTGTCCTGTTACATCATCTATCCTCTATTGAGCTTAAGCTGGCAGACAGATGGTCCTAAGTTGTCCTGCAAAATGTCTTGGTAAACTTGGGAATTCATTATTCCGTTGATTACGGCAATCCGTCCAGACCCTGAGGCCTGAGCCTCAAAGCAGCCCCAAACCATGATGCCATGATGCCGCCTCCACCATGTTTCACAGTTGGGATGAGGTTTTTATGATGGTGTGTTGAGCCTTTGAGTGTTTTCTCCACACATAGCGTTGTGTGTTCCTTCCAAACAACTCAATTTTGTTTTTATCTGTCCACAGTATATATGTTTCCCTTATTGTAGATTTGTCAACAAAAATGTTAGCATGTGCCAGAGATTTCTGTAAGTCTTTAGCTTCTAGACACTCTAGGATTCTTCCTCACCTCATTGATCATTCTGGGCTGTGCTCTTGCAGTCATCTTTACAGGACCATGCCTAGGGAGAGTAGCAACAAAGGTGAACTTTCTTCATTTTAACCCAAGTCCCAAAGGTGGAGCTAAGCTTCCAGTAAAGTATATTTTGGCTAAACTCATTTGTTAAGGCAGCAGTAACTTAAAAGTAATTTAAAAGAAACTTTTAACTTACTTTTAAAATCAAGTAACCCATAAAGCAACTGTTTAAAGTTACTTCTCAAAGGGTTAATTAGTAATCAGAATACTTTTTTTTTCAAAGTAACTATGCCATCATTGCTCTGAACTAGGGGTGCATAGCAACATTAGTAGATTTGAAAGGCCATATTTGTGTGTGGAGTATGATTTGAAAAAAAAAAGAAAAGAAAAATGCAACAATATTAGAAAAGCCATCAAGCATTAAATTGGCACTAAAAGTCAAACCTGTACCGAACCTGCGCGGAGTGAAAAGGCCTGGGGAGAGGAGTGTGGCAGTGTGTTTGGGCTGTGGCGCGTGGTCGGTGTGGTTTCTCCTGCATTTGTAAAATACGCTCACCTGAGCTGTCCTTGAGCCACAGGTCTCTGGGGAGAGGGCAGTGAATAAGAGAAAGCTGAATGCTCAGCAGCCCGACTCACCTTTCCACCCACTGCGACACACACACCACCGAGCGCTGTCTACACTCCACTCATACTGAACACACTATACACACACATGGACACCAGGGTAAGAAATAATAACTTCTTTAAAAGAGAAACTTTAACAGAAAACTAAACTTTTAACAAAAATTTAAAGACAATTTATGCACCACAAAATATTTAATGTACAAAATATCATTTTATCACAAAAAATCCAATGTTATCCTGCAGATAACTGGATAAGTAAACCCACATCATAAAAGATAGATAGATAGATAGATAGATAGATAGATAGATAGATAGATAGATAGATAGATAGATAGATAGATAGATAGATAGATAGATAGATAGATAGATAGATAGATAGATAGATAGATAGACAGTTTCTAGGGGGCTGTGAACTGCAATAAAGTAACTCTGTGCTTGATTTGTTTTCCAGTATAAATGGAAAATTTGCTCAATTGTATTGAACATACTGTATATTTACTTACAAATTCTATCCAAACAAACCAAGTGCATATTGTTATGTCAAATTTATTGATTTGATCATATAGAGTGTTTTACTGTGTTTGAACTGTAAAATAACAGTAACATGCTGACAGTTAATTTTGGTTATCTTACAGAACAATTATTTAGAGTGTAGGACATATTTAGCCTATGTATATCCATTTTTAAATGTGTAACGTTTCTTATAAAATTACCTGCAATTTCTTTAAAAAAATGTTTTAATAGACTGTACTTCTTTGTGTTTGGAATGTACTTTCTCTCCTGGTATTTTACCCATTGTTCCTCATTTTTTGAGTTCTTGTGCCACCTGGGTTCTGAAACAGATCAAGGGTTTCTACCTAGGTTAAATACTAATTATTTTATTGTTGATGGTTGATTATGGCTTACAGCCAATGAAAACCCAAAAAAATCAGTGTCTCACAAAATTACAATATTATTTAGGACCAATTGGTACTATTGGCAGTACTGTGGGGAGTGTGCCAAATCCTGCTGGAAAATAAAGTCTGCATATATATATAAAAGATGTCAGCAGGGGGAAGTGCTGTAAGATTTTGTGGGAAACCAAAACTGCACTGACTTTAGACTTGATAATAAAACACAGTGGATCAACACCAGCAGATGACACTCTTTTTAGGTCCATAAGTTAGAGGCCCTGTATTGGGCATCATGGCTTAGGCACCTGAAGATATAATTTTTTAAGCCACAATGATTTTTTTTTATATTATTTGGAACATAGGTCTTTGGTTCTGAATATTGCAAAAGGCAAAGTTAAATACCTTTAAATTTCAGACTTAAAAAAAAAAAATCTTAAATGTATATTTGTTGTGTAGTAATATGGAAAGAAACTACAGTATATTCCTGGTGGACTGCAGTGTGGTCTTTTTTTTATTTTTTCCTGGCCAGTACGTCTCTTTCTCTCTGCAGAATACAAGACAGAGAAAAGCCTGACCTTGCTCTGCACACCTAATCGTCTTTGTGCAAATTACACTCTCATACTTTTTGAATATATTGTAATTAGGCATATGTATTCCAACGGGCCAGTAAGATATAGTTTCTCCATAATCTCTCATTTATATGCAAAGCAGCAGAGTTAAAGAGCTTAGGCTTTCTTCAATCTTAATGCTCCCCCCGTTTGCCTTAATCAAGTTCATTTTTTCCTCTCATTTCTTCCGTACTCGTCTTCTGACGGAGAGACTCGGCTGGTGGAGATTTGGTTTACAAGCAGCAGGGCATTTCCGACTTACAGGAAGATAGAGGATGTGCTGCAAACATTCCAACGGCTGTAAAAGTGGGACATTCTGCAGATCCTGTGCAGCTTTTCTGTTCACAGACCCCAGAAAAGCAATTTGAGTAGAGCTATACATTTAAAGGAATTACTTTACTTGATTGATCCATTTTAGATTCTTCAAAAAAATCTAACATAACCTAACATTTAACAAAAAAATACTTTATCCCTAACCCTAACTCACCTCTAAAACCAAAGCCTAACTCTAAACTTAACCTAAAACCAAAATAAATCCATAAACCAAACTCTTAAAGGGATTCAACAGAGAGTTTAGTTCTATTTAAGAGAATTTACCCTGAAAAAAAAAATATATATATATATTTATTGGCTCAACTCAACTCATCTGAGGCAAAGCGAGAAGATGACTTGAATCAGTTAGATTTATTTGACTATTCAAAGTGAATTTTGTTCACACAACAATCGTTTAATTAACTCAACTGTTTTGTATTGCGAGTTTAAGGAGTTAAGTTCATAAAAAAAAGAAAAGAAACAAAATCGATATATATTTAGCATATGTTTGAAACACTGCCAATAAGAATACAGAATAAGGATAAATAGCTCTTAATTGATCATAACAAAAATAAAAAAGTGAAAAAAAATGAAAAGCTTCCCTTTTAGTTGTAATAACTTGATGTTTTAAGTTATGCTAATTTAAGTTTTCATTACGATTACTTATTTTTTTTTTTTTAAGGCAACTGGTTTAATCAAATTCTTTAAGTAAATTTAAATTACCAGGACTTACAGTGTGCATTGTTTTTTTTTTTGTTTTTTTTGTAACATCATAACAATGTAACATATAGTTTATTAATTGTTTATTACTACTAATAGACAGTGTGAATTGGGACGCAACTTCAGGAACTTAAACAATCAATACAAATGAAAAATACATGAAAACTCTACAGTCTAAGTTTAGATTAGCTTAATTGTTGCCATTGTGTTGCCATTTGATCATTTTTTTTATTCTATTGTTTTTTGGGCACAATCCACAGTATTTGCATACATGCATTATTTTATGAGCTGCTGTTTATTTTGCTGCTGATTAAATGTTAGCTCTATAGCATTTCCTTTCTCCATCTTAATTTATTTAAACATATATATATATATATATTTTACATAAATAAATCAATAAATATTTCAAATCTTTATTTTACTTAAATAAAAGCAAAGTATAATTCTTGTTCATGACATAACTCATAAATAAACATACAATTTAAGCATAATATGCACAAAAAAATGTGTTAGGTCTAAGTTTTCAGAAAATATTACTTTTAAATTTTTTTTAAACAAATTACCTCCAATTATTAAAGGAAAGTCTACATATCTAGGCTTACAATGTAGTACAAAAAATATATATATAAATAAAATAATGAAAAATCAGTTTTCTCTGATATGGGCTTTGTGACAAATGTTAACAACTTGTTTTATAGGAGTGGAGGTCAAACTAAAATCACTTTCTCATATCAAATCCGTACAGCAGTCCTAAACAGTGCCTGTAAATACATAAACTTATCAACGCAGAGGAATTAGAATTGAAAAGACATAGTCCCCGCTCTCCCAGATCTAATTTACACCATATAATTATTTCTTTCAGCGCAGAGTTGGTTATGGTTCTTGGAAAGGCATTTCTCTCGAGCTTTTCTGTTCCACTTCGCTCCCCACGGTGTGTTTGACGGGGCCTACCTGCCTTTGTGAATTATCTGCCACTGGCCTCTACCATTTAAAATTAAGCTCCAAACAAGTTCATTAGCCCCTTCGTGTTGAATTGATTTTCGTCTCCCCACATCAAAGACACCCCGGCCGTCTGCCGCCGAGCTCGACTGCAGAGAAGCGCTATAAGCTTAGCGACGGCTAGGCTAACCCAACCTAGTCCAGCCTGTCTGTCTGCGCTTCTGTCTGTGTGCTTCTAAGGTGCTAGACTACTGTATGTACAGTACTGTGCAAATGTTTTATGCACCTGTGGGAATTTCAGTGAAGAATTTTTGGTAACACTTTCTATGAATGTCATCTTTGCTAAACGCTATAACCACATTCATAACATATTATAATGCATTCATAAGACATTATAAACATGGCTATAAATATTTATAAAAATGCATAACCCATTATAGACATGTTTACTAAGCTTTATGACCAGCTTTATCTAACTAATTTCTCAGTTTAATATTTTTCAACCTTAAGCATTTCTTCTTCTTCTTCTTCTTTTAATGTTTAAAGTTTTGCCTACTCTCTTTAATCATTAGTTAAGACTAATTACTTAACCATTTATCAATGTTTATAACTGCCATAAGTACAGTTGTTGTTGAGCATTTGTAGTTACAGTATTTTCAGATAGAAATCCAACAAAACATGCATGTGTCCCCAATCATTTGTGTGTATTTGAACTTTTGTGTAAAAAAAACTACTTTAGACGTGAACCTGGTATGAAATATATTCATGTTTATTTATTATTATTTTATTTCATCTTCCTAATAAATATGGTGAATCAGTGTTAATTTCGTTGACGAATAATTTTCGTTATAGTTTTCATCAACAAAGCTTTTTTTCAAGACGAAAACGAGACGATAACTAAATTAAAAAATACCATGAGAAAATAAAAACGAGACGAAATTATAAAAACGAGTGTATAGGTAATAATTAAAGGGAACATATTAGTCGGCTTAATTGACTGTAGTTTTAATTGACTATATTCTTATGATATTTAGTCGACTAAAACTAGACTAAAACTAAAAACATTTCAGATGACTAAATTATGACTAAAACTAAATGCTATTTTCGTCTCAAGACTATGACTAAAACGAAATCAAAATTTGTTGTCAAAATTAACACTGTGGTGAATATATTTAGTTGTAAATAGATAAATCTCAATGTAAAGTGGTTTGTGTTTGTGTTGTTGTTGTGCGAATTTATCTCAAAATACAGTAGAAAATCTAACTTTCCATGCAGTTTAAATGAGCACCTGAAAAGCTGAAAGTCATGTAGAGGTGAGGTCTGCAGGAGGGAAAAGCACAGAGTGTTTTTTTTTTTTTTTCATTCTTAGTTTGCATATTTATGACCACTCCCGGGTAAAATGACCGCCTGTGTGTTTGTATTTCTCTGATAGAGGGATAGAAATCGGCTGCCCGTTGCCTTGTCATGCGCATGGCGTCCTTGTGGAGATGGATACCCCCTGTGGATCGGAGGTGTGGAGTGAAGAAGGAGGCGGAGGGCTGATTTGATAATGCCTCTTGCACCTCACGGCCAATCTTACAGGTGTACCGGGGTGGGCGGGGGGTGCAAAGTCACACTGTCCTCGCTGTCACCGACACAACTTTGCACCTAAATTACTCTTTCTCAAGCCATCGGAGACTGAAATACTGGGCTGTAGAGATGTAGAGATTTCCAATCTGGCAACCAGTCAGGCCAAGAATCTGCTGCAATCTATTGGATACATTTCTAAGAAACCTTTACTTTGTATGGGCAAGCATTGTCCTACTGAATAGAACAATTGCTATTTCCTGCACATATTGCTGAGCTGTTGATGTCCCTCGTTTCACTACTAGGGGTGACCGACAATGGCTCATCCTAAGCTCATCACACCAGTAGTTAGGGCATTGTGTCGTTCTATAACAAAGGTAGGATTGAAGCACTCACCTGGATTCCTCACCAATGATAGATGATATGGTTCTAGACATTGGTGCCTGGCAGATTGAATGCCTAGAAAGTAGGCAATTCCAAAAATTAACCCTCCAGCATCTCTCAGTCCACCCAGTCTCTTTATGTCTCTTCCGAAACGTTTGTCAATTGGGCAAAATGTCTTCAACTGCATTGTAGAGGATTCTACAATGTCCAGCATGTCTAGCTGTCATCAATCTCTCACCAGGAGGTGTAAACCTACGTTTAATAAAAATCTATCAAAACATTAAGCATAAATTCATGTATTATTTATATTAAATGAGCTATAGTTTTATGACAAGTAGAAAAGAACAATTCCGAGTAAAGACCAAGACTCTTAGTAGTTGAGTCTGAGGCAAGACCAAGACTCTTAGTAGTTAAGTAGTTTGAGTCAAGAAAAGGATTCTTAGTAGTTGAGTCTGAGGCAAGACCAAGACTCTTAGTAGTTAAGTCTGAGGCAAGACCAAGACTCTTAGGAGTTAAATAGTTCGAGTCAAGACCAAGACTCTTAGTAGTTAAGTAGTTCGAGTCAAGACCAAGACTCTTAGAAGTTAAATAGTTCAAGTTAAGACCAAGACTCTTAGTAGTTGAGTCTGAGGCAAGACCAATACTCTTAGTAGTTAAGTCTGAGGCAAGACCAAGACTCTTAGGAGTTAAATAGTTCGAGTCAAGACCAAGACTCTTAGTAGTTAAGTAGTTCGAGTCAAGACCAAGACTCTTAGTAGTTGAGTCTGAGGCAAGACCAAGACTCTTATTTGTTAAGTCTGAGGCAAGACCAAGACTCTTAGAAGTTAAATAGTTCGAGTTAAGACCAAAATTCTTAGTATTTGAGTGTGAGGCAAGACCAAGACTCTTAGTAGTTGAGTCTGAGGCAAGACCATGACTCTTTGTAGTTGAGTCTGAGTCAGGACCAAGACTCTTAGAAGTTAAATAGTTCGAGTCAAGACCAAGACTCTTAGTAGTTGAGTCTGAGGCAAGACCAAGACTCTTATTTGTTAAGTAGTTTGAGTCAAGACCAAGACTCTTAGTTGTCAATTCCAAGTCAAGACCAAGACTCTTAGTAGTTGAGTCAGAGTCAAGACCAAGACACAGTATTCAAGTCTGAGTCAAGACCAAGACTTTTAGTAGCCGTGCATGAGTCAACACTAAGATGTTTAGTAGTCGAGTCTGAGTCAACACTAAGATGTTTAGTAGTCGAGTCTGAGTCAAGACCAAGACTCTTAGTAGTTGAGTCTGAGTCAAGAACAAGACTCTTAGTGGTTAAGTAGTTCAAGTCAAGACCAAGACTCTTAGTACTTGAGTCTGAGTCAAAACCAAGACTTTTAGTAGTTAAGTCTGAGTCAAGACTCTTGGTTGTCAATTCCAAGTCAAGACCAAGTCTTATTTTAGTTGAGTCAGAGTCAACACCAAGACACTGTATTCAAGTCAAGACCAAGACTTTTAGTAGTCGTGGCTGAGTCAACACTAAGATGTTTAGTAGTCGAGTCTGAGTCAAGACCAATAAAAACAACAAAGGCAACACATTTTGGCCACAGGATGTCCTGCATATATTGCTGAGCTGTTAATGTCCCTTGTATCACTAGTAAAGTCTGTAAATTACGCAAAATTTCTTCAAGTGCATTGTAGAGGACTCTACAATGTCTAGCATGTCTAGCTGTCTTTAGTAAAATAAAAATCTATAAAAAAAACATTAGTTATAAATTCATGTATTATTCATATTAAATAAGTACAGGTTGTGCACACTAAAAAAAACACCCTGCTAGAATGCATCCATCTTCAAAATCTCCCGTCTCCACAATGCTCTGCCTCATGAAAATGATTAAGCAGAAAGTGAGATGTTGTTTTGTGTTTAGACAAGGCCAATCATGTCTCAGTGGGCTGTGCTACTCTGGCCTAGCAACATCTCAGCATTGAGTTTCTTTCTCCTCAAATTACACACATTGATGTTGCCCAGATAAGTCAGACCAAGTTCACCAACGCTGCAGTCAAAACATTCGGGAACTGTATTGTGGAAAGTTTCTGTACTATAATGTGTGAATTTCTGCGATTATGGACAATATGACAATGCACTGACATGTCAACGTAATAAAACAGGACATTATGATATTGTATGTAGAACATTATGTCCTGTGACTTTTGCCATGCCCGGTATGTTTTGGGTGTTCTGCATGGAATGTGGATGAGATTTCAGTCAATTGGTTCTGTCAATTGTCTGATCACACTGGCAATTCTGTGTGATCAGACCAAAACTTTTAGTAGTTGAGTCAGAGTCAAGACCAAGACTTTCAGGACTGGGGTCCGAGTCAAGACCAAGACTTTCTGTAGTGGAGTCTGAGTCAAGACCAAGACATTTAGTAGTTGAGTAGTTCAAATCAAGACCAAGACTCTTAGTTGTCAATTCCGAGTCAAGACCAAGACTCATAGTAGTTGAGTCAGAGTCTTAGACTAAGTCTCTTAGTAGTTGAGTTAGAGTCAAGGCTAAGGCGTTTAGTAGTCAAGTCTAAATTAAGACCAAGACTTTTAGTAGTTGAGTCTGAGTCAAGACCAAAACTCGTAGTAATTGAATCTGATTCAAGAACAAGACTCTTAGTAGTTGAGTCTGAGTCAAGACCAAGACTCTTAGTAATTGAGTCTGAGTCAAGACCAAGACTTTAAGTAGTTGAGTATGAATCAAGACAAAGACTTAGTAGTAGAGTCTTAATGGTCCAGCAGTTGGGTCTTGCTGGTCAACCAGCTTAATCTAACTTGTCAATCACCTTGGGCATGCTGGTCGACCAGCCTAGTAATGCTGGTTATGCTGGTGAATCAGTTTGGTCATGCCAGTTCTGCTTGTATTTATCATGGTGTATTTATTTATTTATTTATTTATTTATTTATTTATTTTTAGCAGAGTCATTTAATACACATTAAAACATATTCATTATGACCAAAACCATCACATAATTGGTGATCTGTGAATAAAAACAACAACTAATAGATAGTGAACAATTAACACTATGTTAAGAACCTCTAATGCAAAGTTTTTTTTTTTGCAGTAATTATTGTCTAAATTTACATGTCATTAGTGTGTAATTTGCAGCACTTTGATTTGGTTTTAGAGTGTCAGGTTTATTACTATTATGTTTATTGTAGCTTTAATTAGTCACAAATACATCATACGAGTGTTCCACGTTTTAAAGTGAGTTTATATTTTTCACTAATTACTGATTAAACGGAACTTAGCATGTATTTAATGAGCCAATGTGCATCAACATCATTTAGTATCTACTTATGGTACATTGATTGTTAAGACATTATTTTTATTATTAATATATTTATTATATTATATTGAAGAACTAAGTTTAGCACTATATTGCTGGTAAAGTGAGTTGAAACGTGAAAGTTAATGTGTGCTTAGCTTGCGCACTGTGTAATGAATATTTCAGATACTATAAGATATACAGTATTTATCACTAATTAGTGACTAAAACACCATTTGTTTTGTTCAACATGTTCCTTTAAAAGTTTACTTTGCAGTGAATTAAGTTTTATTAAGATAACCAGTGCCATATTCATATATTGTAGCATAAGTACCTTTTAATGCATAATAAATACATTACCATGCCATGCCACAGCAGTATGTAGACTAATTATGAAGTTTTATCTCTGATGACGGCTTGGGTATGCCTGGACCTGTATAAGTTGTGAGGTGTTATCTTGTAAGTGAGGCTGAACTCTGGCCAGTGTGCTCATGGCAAGGCAAAATGAGGGTACCACTTTAAAATAAGACTACCTTTATAAAGGGTTTATACATGGTTTACAATTAGTTTATTCATGGTTACTAATTAGGTTGTAAATGCCTTAAAATCATTAATAATAAGTTATAAAACATATATAGAAAGGGCAACAATGACCTGTTGTTTGTCAAATAGTGAACCCACAGCCATCTATATTGTTGCCCTTTCTAAATGTGTATTATAACTGATTATTAATGATTTTTAAAGCATTTACAACATAATTCGTACCCATTAATAAACTGATTGTAAACCATTTATAAACACTTTATAAAGGTAGTCTTATTTTAACATTCCCTTTAAGAGCCGGGTGAGCTCTGACTTTGGCGCATACGTATCTTAACAGCGCGGCACTTTTGAGCATCACAGCTTGTTCATGCTGTGAAAGCCCCTCAGGAGCTCATTTAAGGTGACAGCAGGTTTGCATGGTAAGGGTGTGAAGTGCACACTGTGCTCCTGTATGGCTAAGATAGGATTGGGCAGCTGACTATTGACTGTTGTCAGGGTTTTAATCAGACAGTGGCGCACCTGTATTTCCTGCCACCAAGATAGAAACACACCCATCAGTGTAGATATTTTTCTAAATATTGACTCTCTTTTAATGGCGCATGTGCAAGGCGTAAAAATAGACTCTTGACAGGGTTGACAAGATAGCAATGAGCATCGCAACAGTCATAAAACTTTTCATTGTTGTGTATTTGATTGCATCCCTGTCACAGATCATTTTCCAGAGTTGTCTTGGGTTCAAAAGAGTACAGACAATCCCGTATTCACAGTATAAATCATATTGTCATATCACTCACCCCTATTTGTGCATATGTCATATGTATATTCAAGTATTGCAATATTACATTTTTGCCATATCACCCACCCCTATCTTTCAGTCAGAGCCGTTTTATAGCCATAGTGAAGGACACGATGTTAGCCTGATCACACCAGCCATCCAACCCGACCCCCACCGACTCCGAGATGAGGGCTGAAGGGGGTCTCTGGTCCTGCCTCCTGCAAGCTTATTCCAGCCTGCATCTCCGGCAACACGAAAAAGGATAATCAACCTGCCAGAATGCGGCGGCTGCGGGTACCAACCCATAATCGTCCCAGCCAAATGCAAACACCAAGGACTTCTGACTAGGGCACTTATTTGCATAA
This sequence comes from Astyanax mexicanus, assembly GCF_023375975.1. Lineage (NCBI taxonomy): Eukaryota > Metazoa > Chordata > Actinopteri > Characiformes > Acestrorhamphidae > Astyanax > Astyanax mexicanus. The sequence goes on along the minus strand of NC_064412.1, from coordinate 52,517,953 downwards.
AAAAAAAACAAAAAAAAAAAACAAAAGCAGCAATAGCAAGGCTGTTTTCAAAACTGAGGACAGAGAAAAAATGAATCTCTGCAACAGATTTAAAAAGCAAAATTCTAATCCTAATAATTGAGCAAATATGGTGAGACAATATGTTTTTAATCTGTTATTAACTCTAACACTTCCTATTAGTCATGTATCAAAAACGTATTATAAAACGTGGTACCACTTTAAAGTAAGAGTACCTTTATAAAAGGGCTTATGAATGGTTTATAATGCAGATTATTAATGGTTATTAATTAGGCTGCAAATACTTTAAAACTCATTAATAAGCAGTTAATAAATAAATAACAAGATGGCTAGAAATGACAACAGTGAGTTAAAAAAAAGAAAAAATTGTAAGTATGTTTAACTATTTACTATATATTAAATGACTAAGCAAACAACGGATCACTGTTGCCTTTTCAATTAATGTGTTGTAACTGCTTATCAATGGTTTTAAGGCATTTACAACCTGATCAACAATGCTTAATAATTTATAAACCATTTATAAACCCTTTATAAGGGTAGTTATATTTTAAAGTGGTACCAAAAATGCATTTATATGGCATGCATAATGCCACATAATGATGACCATACCATTTAAAAAGCACTAATAGTGACAAACTGTTCATAACAGAAGACCTCCCAAGTCTCACAGAAGTCGCGGGAGTCTACTGCATATCAATAACGGCTCAGTGACGCCCACAAGTCAAATATAATCTCCCAGAATCTAGAATGAGCCACAAATGCGCAAATAGATAACATAGATTTTTTTTCCACAAACGCTCTTGTTTTCCAAACAGAAGAGAAGAAGAGGAAATAAAAAAACTAATTTCACCTCTGAATTCTCTAAAATATAGACATGTCTGGTAAAAGTAAAATGTTATAAAATAGTCTTTAAAATGTTATAAAATACAAGTATATTAGACTGTAGTCTGCTTGTTTACCGTGTTAAAGCACTGTACGTTTGACAAATCGCTAGCTTATAGCGCCCTGGGTTACCAGAACACTTCCTCAGTCTAGCGCTATCAGGGGGCATTTAGGTCTGTTAGCTCTGCGTTTAGCAGCTAAAGCTTATGCTAATGCTGCTGCTGCACCCAGCCTTAGTGCTGGAGAAACTTCACTGAAAAATTAGTTTGGATATTTTTTTTTTCGTCCTCTAATAAATTACATTATAATTTTAAAAAGTGCTTTTTATTATTAACTACATTTACAAGAAGCTACTTTCTCGCAAAGATCTTTTCACAGCAGAAAGAAGCAAATTATCGTCTAGACCAAACGCAAATGCCAAGATCAAAAACAGTAGCGGTGGGAAAAGCCTGTAACGGCACGCACTGTTTGCAGACCTATGGATAAAGTGAGAAAACAAAGCTCCACAAAAAAGTTCTAACTTCTCTTCATCTTTAAACGCAGCTTTTTTTAGCCCAAGGTCACAGCTGAGGAGAGGTGAGCGCGGGAGGAGGCCGGAGGAATATTCACATGGTGGAGGCTGTTCTAATTACTGCACTATGCAATTCTCCGAAGGGCGCTCCACGCGCAGATCTTTTTGGTCGGCTTCATTTATTTTGACATAGATTCTCATAATGAAATAACAAAGAAACTCCCACACCGGAAAACTCGTCCCACAGACATTTCCACTTGTAGATAATTGGAAAACTTGCCTCGGCGTGGTCTTAACTATGAAACATTTTAGCAAGTACAGAACTCACTTGCAAGGGCAGCTTCTTATGTGTAGATAAAAAAAAGACCTTCTGATCTTTACTGCTGTAGTTTATGGTCGGCTAACATTTTTACAGCAATCAACCTAGAAGTACTGTATATTTCAGTATATGAGAAAAAAAACGAGGCTGTTTTCTGCAGATGAATTTAAATGAGAAAAGTTCTTTGCTTTTTCTGTATTGGATATAGGGTCTAAAGTGCACATTATTTAGGACTCAGGACTTTAGGAATTTAGTATCAATCAATCAATCAATCGATAAAGCAATCAACCTTTATTATGCCTTTTTTCAATGCAGCTGAGCATTTACAAATTAAAGAGACTGAAAAATACATTTAAACTTAAATGATATGAGCTTAAATAAGACACTTCACAAACAAAAGAATAAAATAACAAAATAAATGGTAAAAGCAGCACAAAAACAAGCAACAAATATAAAATGTGTAATTCAAATTAGAATTCAGAATAAAATGAAACATGGAAAAACTAAAATGTAAAGGAATAAAATAAATAAATAGATAATTAGAATAATAAAATGTAAACAGAAATAAAAAAATAATAAGTAGCTAAATTAATATTTAAATAAGATGTTAAAGAAAGTACAATAAATAAATAAAAGGTAAAACAGAAGATAAAATAAATAAAAAAGATAAAATAAATTAAAGAAAAAAAGATAAAAGGGCAAGAGTAAAACAGGGACTAAAATAAATAAAAGGAAAAAATGAATTAAATAAATAAAAATACTAAAAGGTAAAAATAAAAAAAAGGCAGAAGGTAGCAGCTGATTGGACAGGTAATTAGAAGGCATATCATTGGAGTCTATAGTAAAACTTCATAGTAGTCCATTTTTTTTAAATACACTATATTGTACTTTTTAAAAAATCTTAAAAATGATCAAATTTTACTTTCAAACATTTGATGAAAGCATAATATTGATATACTTGTAATATATTTCTTTTTACAGCATACTTCTCAATAACATTTCTCAATATGTTTTAAGTACTTTTTTTTCACCAGGGTTTACTTTGTACCACTTTAAAATAAGGCTACCTTTATACAGGATTTTATAATTGGTTTACAATTAGTTTATAAATGGTTACTAATTAGGTTGTAAATGCCATAAAAATCATTAATAATCAGTTATAACACATACGTAGAAAGGGCAACAATATAGATGGCTGTGGGTTCACTATTTGGCAAACAACA